>NC_137956.1:35565235-35612735 GCF_963924665.1 Micromys minutus
ACCGACAAATAGATATTCGTCACATAGATGGGTGTGTACTCACTTCACATCAGCAGACAGTAGGAAAGCCACTTAGGTTTTTAACATTTAAATATCGGCAGCATTTTTCTTGGGTTGTGTTTTTCTTCCTGTCTCTACTCTCTTAGCAGAAAGAGAGGAGGGGGTGGACCTGGGTCTTAAAGTCCTGGAATGGAATTCTGGCCTTGCTAGTTTACTGGCTATGAAGCCCTGGGAAAATGATGTAATGTTTTGGGGCCTTTATTTTCTCGCTCTTCATAAGAGGGAGACTATTTTGTCTTAATTAGTTATCACAGACTACTTGCAAAGCTCAATGGCTGGGCTAGTGGGAGGGTCCAGTAGATAAAGGTGATTTCAGACAGGCATCCAAGTTCCATCCTTGGGACCCAAATGATGGAAAGAGAAAACTGTTCTCTGTTCACCATATGTGTACTGCACACTTTCGGGAGCGTAGACACATATATACACATGCCACGCACACATACAAACATGCCACACATGTGCACGTGCATGCGCGCGCACACACACACACCCACATCTCTGATACACGAATGTAATATGAAGTTCAATGGTTTATAAAGTAAAATAGGATACACATTCATTACCTTATTCTGTGCAACCCCAGTGTTCTGTTAGTTCCTGTTGTATCATGACCAATGTGACATGAACTTAAAAGGAGAGAAGATCTATTTGGGGTAAGTTTCACAGGTTTGTTACTCAGGCTTCTTTTGAGAAACAGAAGTGATAGAATAAAAAAAAATATTACCAAGGGGAATTATTAGACTGGCTTTCATGCTGCCTGGGCTGGGTCAGCCCACAGTGGCTGTGTGAGAGGCTGTGAACCCAGTATTAGGCTCCATCTGAGGCTTAAGGCCTTGGCTGCCCCAGTCTGGCACTGAAGGTTTGGAAGACTCCTGGAGAGCCCACTGGGTTTCGGTTGATGTTGGAGGGTTGAAGAAGCTGGAGTGAGGAATCTGAGAATAGCTGCAGGGCTAGATATAGAGTAGATGCACTTACAAGCAAGTGGTGATGGTAGGCAGGCAAAATGCAAGAGCTTTTACGTCTGACCTCCTTATATCTGGGCTGCATCTGAGAGTTACCAACCACTTGGGGAATGGTACCTTCCCTCAGATACTCTTTGTGGGGACTATTCTAGCTGTCCTCTCTGGGGATGTAGCTTAGTTGTTTCCAGATCCAAGCAAGATTAACCATCGTGAATATCAGTCCATCATGGCAAAAAGAACATAGCAGAGCAAAGAGAAATTCTCATCATGACCACCAGGAAGCAGAGAGAAGGGAATATAGGGCTCAGGGCAAGATACAGTCTCAAAGATTTGCCTCTAGAGACCCCTTCCTCTAACCGGAGCCCATCTCTTACTTTGGGGAACTCCCCAGTAATGCCATCAGATGAGTGGACTGAACAGGTAGAGTCAGAACCCTCATGACCCACATTGTCCCTGGAAACAACACCATAGGCACCTTCTGAGGCGTCTGATCTTCTAGGACATCCATTTTCTCGGGCTGGCATTATTACCCACCAATGGCAGGTAGAACATTGCCCACTGATGTGTTTATAGCCAGCTGAGGGCTGGTTGGGGTCTGTCTCACGCAGGCGGGCTTCCACTGCGGTGGCCTATCTCTCCGGTCCATCTCTCATTTTTCAAAGAAGAAAGACTGTGTTGTCACCATGGTGGCCAGGTAGAAATGCACCGAATATTTCTCAAGCCTAAGCTCAGAACTGACAGAGCGTTGTGTTTGCAGCTCTCTGCTGGCCAAAGCAGATCACTAGGACCTCTGAGAATCAAACCGGCGGAGAAGGAGGAGTCTTCCTTCCACAAGAGGAGCTGCGGCGGCACATCGCGGAGGCACATCTCAAGGGGCATTGGCAGTGGTCGCTCTTCAGAATCTTCCATCCTTTGCTCTGCATTGTGTGGAGATTTTATAAGAATACACCCGGAGTTGCCTACGACAGCAGCCAGTCGACGGGTGCGCGATCCTTCTGTGAACATCCCCCTTCCTACAAAAAAGCTAAGAGCAGGACCAGACACATTAGCTCTTCCAGGTGCACAGCGATAGGAAGCGGCGGCAGGCACGGAACAGATGAACTTTTCAGCGCGTGCCTGAGCATTGCTTACGCCTGTTTCGTCAGGCAAGTGTTTTCAAAAGAGATTTCAAAAGAGCGAAATTATAGGCCTCGCTTTTAGCAAACCTTGGCAACGTGGCGTCTCTCTCTCTCTCTTTTGCTCTTCTTTCCTCCCCCAAGAATACCCTCTAGAATGATAGGACTTCACCTTCTCATCTCCCGAGGAACAATGTGTTATTTTGGTCCGCTTTTGATCACCAGTGAATCACTTTCAAGGCAGTGCTGGCGGGAATGCACAGGAAGCTGGGCTGCAATCAGAAAAATGACTATGTAAAAATGGCTTCCTCTAGCTTTCTGCTCTTATATTTCCCTGGGAGGGTTTTTCCCCCCTTTCCCTTTCACTTCCTAATCCATTGGCCTGTGGAGACCCAGCCTGACTGAGAAGGTAGGCTCTCTCCTGTTTATCTGGCAGCTTTCACCTTATTCTCTCTGAGTTTTGCCAGGAATTAACTGGAGACTATATTATTATGCAATTTGCCAAAAAAAAAAAAAAAAAAAAAACCGACATTTGACTTAAGGCTGCCAAGCAGCTAAAGTAAGATTTTATTTTATTACTTTAAAAAGTAGCCAGAAACGGTGCATTAAATTACAATTACAAGGATGGTAATTTCACAAAACGTACTGAAAAACCTGAACATTTGTCTGAACTCTCAATGCAACTACCTGAATTTTGTGACCCAAAGGAAGCAAGTGAAAAACTTGTGTTTTTTAAAGGTGAAAGTTGAGAGCCAGCAAGATGGCTCACTGGTTAACAGGCGCTTATGGTCAAGCTTGCAACCAGAGTTCCATTCCGAGGGCCCACATGATGCAGACAGAGACTATCTTTCAAAGATGCCCTCTGAGATCCACATGTGGGCTGTGGCCCACACCCACCCACTCACACTCAGAATCAATAAGGACATGTAAGACCTGTCCGAATGAAAGTTGGATTTACGATAGCTTTAGATCTGTGGCAAGGTTTTAAGGGTAGCCACAGGGGTCTCGAGTGGTGTCCTGTGCTACCGTCTCGCCAGCAAGAACGCAAACGGAACACCGGGATCCTTCTGCAGCAAAGCGTTTATTGCATCTTGAAGAGAAAGACCCCGGGCAGGAGAAAGCACTCCAATTTATATCCCCTAGGGTGGCGTGTCGCTGTGTGATTGGCGGCCCACTAGTGGCCTGATCGTGACGCCCCGGGATGGGCTGTGACTTGGCTCACACCACTCTTTGCGCATGTGCCCAGTGGTTGTTTGCCACACTTTAGCTGATTCATGGCACCGGAAACCAGCGCCATCTTGTAAGGGCGCAGCCTTCGGCCCTAGAAGTGGCTCAGAGATGAAGGGTAGGCATGGGGGAGGGGTCCCACCTCACTATCACCCATTTTCCCTGTGCTGACAGATGATGTCATCAGGGAAGACTTCTTATAGTTATGTGACAACTTAACTAAATCCAGACTCCACGTGAGTCTCGCTTTTCCCTTGAACACTTTTGCTTTGTTCCCAGTTCCATCTAGGGCACCATGCTTCATCTAAGGATCACGTCTCCCTGACAGCCTCTGCCCTGTGATGCTTTCTCGGTGTTGTAATGATGTGGACAGCTTTGAGGAGGGCTGGTGGGGATGTTTTAGAACATTTGGGTCCCATTGATATGTTCCTCAAAGTTGTACTGGATTATGTAAGGCCTTTGGCATGGATGTTATAAAGTTGTTCTTCTGGACCTTCTTGTCACCATTCAGGTGGCTTATGACATCATCATGATGGTGGCTTATGACATATGTCCTTGCCAGTGGCAGCACTGTGTCGGGTACTGAAAAAAAAAAGGGAATCAAGGCTTCACAGTAGGGGATTAGTTTAGCATATATTCTTCCATTGTCTTGTTCTTTGTTCTCAGTTTTTAAAATCAACTAAATCACGTTCATTGACAGTTTCACACACATGCAGGATTTAAATGACGACTCTTAGCCCCACAATTCCCCATTTCCCTGTTACTTCTGTCTTTTCCCCTCTCTCACCCTTGTCTATTCATTTTGTTGTGTGATCCTCAGAGTTTAACCGGAACCTTGGATGTGACCATGGGTTGGGAGCTATCCTTTGGAGCCTGGACACACAGGGGAAAACAATGGTTCATCCCCCAGACTCTGTCGCTTGCTGAGAGTTGGACAGTAAGTGGTGAGGCCCATGAGCCCTTCTGCTTCCTCTGACTGTTTACAATGTCAGTTCTGTGCAGACCCAGCGCAGGAAATCACAGTTATGCGTTCATCACTGCAATGTTTTATCCAGTCTAGAGTATGGCATCCCACAGTGCTTTATACTCTGTCTCCTGGCTCATGTACGCTTCCCACCCCTTCCTCTCAAGTTCCCTGAGCCTTGGGGTGGGGGGCATGGTGTAAGTGTCTTGTTTAGGACCGAGCCCTCAATTTGCACTGATTCTCAGCATCTCGAGCAGCCATGGATCTCGGCACTGACCACCATGCGCTGCACAGGGAGACTTACATCAGTCAGCAAGAAACAGAGACTACACTGAGAATGGCACGAGTCTTTTGTTTTTAATTGGCTCTTCCCTGAATTTACATTTCAGATGTTGTCCCCTTTCCCTAATTTCCTCCCCCTCCCATTGCCTCCATGAAGGTGCTCCCTCTCCCAACCACCCTCTCCCACCTAAATGCCTTAGTGTTTCCCCTTTGCTGGACCAAAGGCCTGTGGTGGGAATCTTTTGAAACCCCAAGGCCCCCAGTGACACATCTCAGCCAGCAAGGCCACACCTCATAATTCTTCCCAGACAGTTCTACTCACTGAAGATATTCTCACTTCAAACTAACACACAATAATAGCAAGTTTCCCATTTGGGCTTACGACCTCCATAGGTATGGGTTGTTAGCCAAGGTTACAATGCCAGACATGGTTTCTCTTGCATAGAGCAGAACGTAGGTCTAATCAGAGGACAGTGGTTGGTTCATGGTTTCTGCAGAACAAACTGTTGTGCCACTATTGCATAGGTGGGCACAGCTTGCCTAGAAGTTTGGTCTCTCGGGTCATAGTGTTCACTGCTGGATAAGACCATTGAGTCTCTTCTCACCCCAGCCTCTTGTGTAGTGCTGTCTGGCACTTTGACAGCTAGCCAGAAGTGAGCAAGTGTCCAGCTCAGTTCCACTTTGCAATGTATAGATAAGAGGACGAAGTCTTATCTACAAATTCTCGTAGGGAGGCAGACAAGAGCATGCATTGTCTAAGGGGTCTTTGGAGCATCTGTTCAGCCTCTGTTCAGGAATTTCACACTGCAGGCAAGGAATTGTATTTAGTAGCCCTCTGTGTCTGAGAACAGCTTTACATAGTCATGCAGTGTAGCTCCGTTCATCCTCTCTTTTGTATTTTTATTTGGGTTATAAGATAGTAGGTTTCCATAGAGGTTTTAATCCACCCTTTTTTAAAATGTGGTTAATTTCCCTCCTAGAGCTTTATCTCCCTAATTCACCCATCTCCATCTTTGTATAAACCTTTCCACCTCCAGGGTTCTTGTTCTCTACTTCCCCTCCGCCCATGCTCTACTATGCTCTCTCTCTTAGGGACCATCTTGAACTATATCCCCTTTCTAGTTCCCTGGCCTCCATTGGTACCCCACACTAAACAACCAAAGCCAAGGTGCCGAGGTTTTGATCCACAAATAAGATAGAATGTGCAGCATTTGTTTTTCTGGGTCTGGGCTACTTCACTCAGTACACTATTTTTTTTTTTAATTTTAAATACATTAACATGAAAATTCCCTTATTTCTATTTTTTCTGAACAAAAAATATCCAATGTATAAATGCAGCTCATCCCTTTGCTATTATGAATAAAATAGCAATGACTATGTGTGAGCAATTGTCTCTGTAGTAAGATATAGATTCCTTTGGATATATGTCAACAAGCTATACTATAGGATAGTTTTATTTCTCATTTTCTGAGAAAGGTTGCAACTTATTCCTAAGGTAGCAATAGTTTACACTCTCCCCAACAATATACAGAGCTTAACCTTCCCTAGGTCCATACTAGCATCTGGTGTCATTTATTTATTTATTTTTGGTCATCTTCCTTTGCACACAAGGGCTGCAAATGTGTGCTGCCATAGCTCCTTTACGAGTAATAAGACTCACTCCCAGGGCTCCGTAGAGGCTGCTGCACTGGGTTCACTTAGCCACATCTCCAGTGTCTCAGCAGCTTATTGAGGTATTTTTCTAGTCATTGCAAGTCATGATTAATTTTGATCCATTTATGATCAGTCAATGTTTATTGCTCTAAAAGGCAGATTGCAAAACAGGATATGAAGAGGTTCCTTTTAATACTTTAAAATATTTTTTCACGCTCATGGCCTTAGAAACTGCACACACTACATCATCTTAACTCTGTGAGGAGGACATTTTTATCCTGAGCCTGCCTCTGGTTTACCATTCTTTGGTGGGAGGCAGTGTCTGTTTCGACATTGATTCTGTGACCCAGGAAGCAGTACACTTTTCCTGAGTGCATCCATTACTTTGTATCCTTGTGACTAAACACCCAAGAAAAACACCACTAAAGAGGTATATTGGCTCACAGTTTCAGAGGGGTTGATTTCCCTTCATGGCAAGGAAGGGGACAGGGTAAAGCATCTCATATCTCTGGGACTGAAAAAGTAAATATAGGAAGTGTTTAGGACAAGACACAGCTCCAAGGACACACCCTAAATGAGCTACTCATTCTAAGCAAGAACTGTTTCTCAACTTGCAGTATTTCCCAACAATGCCATTCCATTATCAATATAATAAGCAAGGGATTAATTCATTCGTTATGTCAGAGCCCTCATAATATCTCTTCAAACACCCCCAAAGACAAACCTTTACTGATCTAGGTGTTTCTCATTCCAATCAAATTACAGGGTTAGCCACTGCACAGGGCAGCCTGCTCACATCAGGACAATGCCTCTCCTCCTATGAAAACCGCATTACCCCCTCAAAGGCATGTTCTGTATAATGAGGCTAATGGTGCCTCCTAGTTCTATTGTCAAGAAAAGTACATCCAGATAACACACTGGAAAGCGTATGTGCTTGGTGTGAGGGAAGATGCTGGCCAAACCTGAAGAGTCATCAAGAGAACAAAGTTATGGGAATATTGGATCATACTGGGGAAGGGTACATGCTGCAGCAAATCCTATCCTTCCTTTAAATCCCTGGTGTGCACATATGGACGTTCTTCATAAATAACCTCCTGCATGTTGGTTTCCATTAGGAAGAAGAGCAACCTTTCTTCTCTATTGATGTCAACGAGAGCCACTGTCTCTAGACTGTGCATGAAATTTACTTCTAGTCAGAGCCTCCTTTGGGTTTTCAGTTTCTGTGCTATGCCTTCCATGGAGCACCAAGGTCCGAAAGAATAAATGATGTTCTGTGAGTTGCAGTATCTAAAGTGACATTTTGTTGCATCAGGCGCCATCTGTTTCCAGGAAACAAACAAACAAACAAACAAACAAACAACCCCAAACATGCTACCACCTTTCTTGGGACCGCAACCCACAGTCTGGCCCCTCCCAGCTTAGCTCTGAGATCAGGGGCTGCCAGCCCCACTCCCAGCTTGCCCTGGAGCTGGGAAGCTAAAGCTTCTGCCCATGATTTGGCCACTCCCAGCTTCTTGTTCCTCCCTACAGAGCTTCACCAAGCTGTCGTCATTGACCTAGTTACCCTCTCTTCCCACCTTTGCTCTACTGATGAGAAACATTCAGACAGCTTTATTACTTTAGAGTTTGCCTACTAGCAACTTGCTAGGCACAGAATCTCCTGTCCTAAACTCATCAGATAGCCTGTGTCAGCTAGCTTCCACCAACCTCCTTGTGTTCCCCCCCACCCACTGCAGAGGCTGCGGGCCCTAGCTGCCCTGAGGCCTTACATGACTGCTCTTTCCTTCTCATTCCAAAGTATGGCAGCAAAAAGGCCTTCTCTTTTCCTATGTCTCCTCTTTCCTCCTGAAACCCAGAAGTCCCACCCGTCTCTCCTGCCCAGCAATTGACTCCTGGTCTCATTTATTGACTAAATCAAGAACCAATTAGGGAACCAGACTTTAGTATCCATACCTTCCCCTCCAGTATTTGGCTCAGACTAGACGTTCAAGCCATCTAATTAATGAAACCAACAAATTTTCACTAATGCTGACTCTCTCCACATACTGCGTGTCCAGTATTCCTTTCTACCTCCTTAACAAGTCAGATACACCTTCCTCAGCCTCTGTGGTGTGAGCTATTATGACTGACTATTAATGATTCTTTGTACCTCTGGCTTTGCTATTCCTCTGGCCTTGGGTATTTATCCTCCTAGCTTTTATTCATTGTCTGACTCTTTTATGTAGCTCACAGCTCAGATGCTCTTATCAAGGAGAGCTTTGGGACCATCCTTCAAGGACCCATTTTTAAGAGATGTTTAGCTCACCACCCTTTTCATTTCCTTCATAGGATTTGTCTGTGTTTATAGATTCTCTTTCTTCTTCGGGACTCCCAACCCCTCTGTGTTTTTTTCTTTTTGCTTTTGTTTTGTCCCCCTGACTTAATTGATAACTGGTATTTTTTCTGTCATGGTAGAGACACAATGACATCATTAGGTTAGGCCTTTGGGAGCTGATTATGCCAGAAGAGCTTCACAAATCCTTTTTTAAAAAATAAAATGTTTATGAAAGAGGCTTCACATACAGGTCGGTTCTCGTCTGTCCTCTTCCATCAGATGAGGTCATAGCATGTACCCCTTTCTAGGAAGATAGCAATAGGTGCCATCTTGGAAGCAGATAGAATGGGACTTCTCTAGACCACAGGTCTTCTGGGCCTTGGTCTTGGGTTTCCTAACCTCTAGAGCTGGAAGGGATACATTTATATGCTTTATAAATTACCACATCTGTGGCGTTTGATTGTAGCCACAAAATGAACTCCGAGCTAGACTTGATGACTCCTGTCTGTAATGCCAGCATGTAGGAGGCAGAAGCAGGAAGGTTGCTACAAGCCCAAGGACAGCCTGGACCACACACCAAGTGCCAGTTCAGCTTGAGCTGCAGAGTTAGACCATGTTCAAAAAAAAATTCAGAGACAATTATCAAGGAACATCATATGAGAATTCTGAATATTTGACTCTGCCACCTTGTGTGACCAAGGCAACAGAATGGTGGGCAGTGTCTCCAGTTATTGATAAAGTTCAAGGGGCAGAGAAAGGAGGAAACAGAATTGAGGGTGTCTCTGCAGGACCCTTCTAACTTGTGTCTTCTGGAGAAGGACTCACTTTCCTTCTTGAGTGAAGCAGGATTGGGTATAGACTTAGGAAAACAGGGAGAGATAGGGACCTGGGCTTATACTGAAAGGTCACAGTGACATCTTAGGACTCAGCTAATGAGTGACACCAGATCCAAATTTGGGCTGAATCCTCAACTCTTGTTAGGAGGTATATACATCCTCTTTTCACGCACTCCTCACATGCTTTTGATATACCAAGGGTGGATTAGATAGGGGTAGCTGGATAGAGTTGGGCATCCTTAGGCCTGAAGGTTCAGGGGTTTTAAACTAAGTCTGCGCTCACTAAGGGGCACTTGACTTCCAAGTACTGATTTAATCACTTTTTATTAAAAGTCTTTATAAAGGAATTCAGAACACTTACTGCTCATTTCTTAATGAACACTGCAGACATTCAACAGATTTTTCTGCCATAATCTGTTTTCTGATGTTCTTTGTTTGGGGGGAGGGGTTTTCAGTGCTTCTGGTATTGAGGACCAAACCTATCACCTTACAAATGCAAAGTATTATGATTTGGATTTAATACATCCCTCACAGAGGCACCTGTTTGAACCCTTGCTCCTCCACTGGCCACATTGCTTTGGGAGGCAGTAGGACGCAGAACCTTGTTAAAGGAGGTGAGATGTAAGGGTGGAGTCGAGGGTCATAGCCAGGCTTCATTTCCTCTTATCTCTCTACTTTCTGATTCATGGGCTTGTGAATAAGTACCTACTCCAAGCTCCTGCCACCATGGAGTGGCCCAGTGCCATGCCTTTAACAGCATGACAGACCATGTCCCCTCAAACCAGGGTGTCAAAAAGTCTTTCCTCCTTTAAGTTGCCTCTGGTCAAGTATTTAATCAGAATCATAGAAAGAGTAAGGAATGCACAAGGTGAGTTCGGTACCACTGAGCTACACTTCCAGTTACCTCTGTCCTCCTCCTCATCATTAATCTGCTCTTGGGGAGAGTGTGAGGTTAAGTTCTTTAGTGACATCTGCTTCTAGTTTTCTTTGTGAATTCTGTGTTCCATTTACATGACTTTCTTTCACGTTTGGATGGATTCATGAATTAGAGTGAAAGTCTATGCATTTTTTAAAGAAAGAATTCTTTCTTTTATGAGTTGGAAAAGAATAAATATTTAACTTCATTTTTGGATTTTAAACTCTCTCTCTCTCTCTCTCTCTCTCTCTCTCTCTCTCTCTCTCTCTCTCTCTTCATCTTTCACATCTTCAGTTCTTCAAGTTGATCGTTGTTTCTGTTCCAGACTCAGGTCATGAGAGCATCCTCCAAACTCACATAAGATTTCACATCCCCATTGTATCTCTAAATACAAGAAAAGCTCAGACATATACCCCTACCCCAATTTCTGAAAAAAAAAAGATTGTGCGTGTGTGTGTGTGTGTGTGTGTGTGTGAAAGTACCTCTGTGTTTATACAGGTAAAGGTAACTATACCTTATTATGGTAGAAAAGACAGAAACATGTTAAAAAATGTCAGAGCAAGTGGAATAAGAGCCTTAAAGTGAGCAAGCATAAACCAGAGTCTAGCAGCATGAGCATGTGGAACTTTATTAGGAAATGTGGCAGGACTCATAAGATTCAGATTTGAAACTTAGCCTGGAGCTACCTAGCTGTGCTGGCTTTGCCCGGCTAACTTCCCTGAGCCAATGTTTGAAGTCAAGAGGGATGAAAAAAGTATCTACCTTGTTGAGTTGTCACGAGATGTCAGTGGATAATGTTCTCAGGTCACTTCACCCCCAGTGTAAATGCTATTTCATTTCTCTATCTATACTCATCAACCTCCTTTCCAGGAAAATTCATAGCTGCTCTTCAGCCAAGCGATAAACTAGAAGACATTCATTCTTGCTGTTGCTAAAGCCCATCTGTACCCCTTTTGTCTCTTTTGACATTTTGAAATGAGTGCTCCATAATGCTCTCTCATGGTGTACACATTACTTCATCTCCTTTAGCCAGAATCTTCCCTTCAACTCCGACCAAAAAAAGGAAACCAGGAAAAATAGCCTCGTTTGTCTAAAACCGTTAATAGAAAGTTGTCTGTGTAATGTTCCGGAGGATACATCAATTAGAAATAATATTTGGTTTTAAGGAATAAAGAGCTGAAAATAATGGCTTGAATTGATGGAGGGTTTTCTTTTTCTCATAACAAACAAAGAAACAAACCTGGACATAATGGTTTTCATCCTGGTATTGAAAGCTCAGGTCTCTTTTACCATTTTGTTTAGCCTGCCTTAGCAAATACTACTCTGGCCTCATCGTGTCTGAGCCCTTCACTCTGGGTAGAACAAGAGAAGGGCCAAGGTAGTAAATGTATGGAGTCAGCACCCTCTCTCTCTTCTACAGTGCTCTTGGGCACTGCCTCACACCAGTCCTCGGCAATAGAACCTCTCACAGTGTTGGAGATATTTTATGTGGACTCTTCAAGATGTTAGCTGCTAGCCGCTTAGGACTTCCTGGCATTCAGTATAGGCTAGGAAAAGTGAAGAAACACATTTTTAATTCTACTTAACAAATGCAAATGGGCCTGTGTGCCTGCTACACTGAAGAAAGGGTTAGATCTGACTCATAACTAACCCATCCACAAGCATGGCTAGAAAATGTAGACTTTGGGGGTTGGGAAGATTGCTCCATCACACAAAATTATGGTTTTCTTCATAAGGAAAAAATAAACAGATATGAGTAAATGTGGAGGAAACAGTAGAGTCTACAACAGGGCGTTAGCTGAATGCTAATGTTCCTTCAGCCCAAAGATCTCGGGGGCTTATGGCAGGTGAGTGATGCCCTGTGTCAGGGGAGACCTCTGCCTGAGTATCAGGGTCCTAAGTCTTGGGGTTCATTCAAGAACCTACTGACTACGATGTGGAAACTGGGATTTAGAAGGTGACCGAGAGTCTCGCTTCAAAGATAATAGAGTGACCTGCTATGAAATAACAGGGTCAATTAGTGGCTTTTTAAACGCCACCCACAGTGAACTGTAAAATCTCAGGAAGAACATGCCCTCGGCTCATGGCTTTTAAAATATAGGGAGGAAAAGCTAGAGAGATTTTGATGCCACCTATTGGCAGAAACAAGCATCATGTGGCCCTCCATAGCATAGCTTGTTACTGAGTATTAGAGGCATCACAGGTCATACATACATACATTCAGACAGACAGACAGACAGACAGACAGACAGAGTCCTTGTAATCTCTGCCTCAGCTTGGAACAAGTGTTATAAATTCTCTCCCTTGACTCTTCACATCTTAGAAAGGCTTCTTTGGAACAGTCCTTTCTGCCTTCCAGTAACACAGCTCACCTCAGGAGGACACGGAAATATAAAAGGAAAGCATATTCTCCAATTCTCAAAATTACATGTAGTGTGTGTGGGGAAACACATCTCATACCTTTGAGCTATAAATAACCCTGAGGTGAAATTCAAGGCTTTTCTTTGATCCGTGGTCTCAAAAATAAATCCTGATATTTACAGCCATCGCTTGACTGGTTGGCTGTGTAACCTACAGCTCAAAAGAAAAAAAAAAAAAAAGAAAACAGAAATTTTATTTCAAAACAAAATGCTCACCCTGACTCACTCAGGGAAGGAGCCAAGGCTTCTGATGTAGGGCACTGACTCTCCGCCTGCTTTTCCCCTTCATCATCTGCCGCCCGTTAAAAATGATATCAACCACACAGGGAAGAGTTCACATCCCTTCCTCTTGTTTTCTGGCTCCCTTCCAGCCTTTGACTTGTCATACTGATGGGTGAGATGCCTTTCATACTGGCATAGGACACAGAGCGGATGCCTCCCCTTATGTTATTCAGCAGACCCAGCGAGTGGAGCCACTCAGAACTGGAGCCTTTTTTCAGCTTGGGAACCTTGGTGCCACCGAGTTCAGCGGCCTGGCTTTAGATAACCTGAACCATGGCTGTAGAACCCAGCAACCCAGAATCCACAAAAAGGAGGGTTGGCAGGAGGTGAGTGGAATAGGGAAAAGGAAGGTTTGGATTTCACAATTGTCGAGGGGACTCCGGCTGGTGGGCAACTTGTCGTGGGAGCAGTGATAAAGATCAGAGTTTATTAGCTGGTTATAAATCATCGTTGGTACAGTTGAGCTGTTGCTGTCATATATATGGTGGGAATGGATTCTGCTTATGTGCCTCGAAAAGAGCCTCTTTGAATTTACCTTCAGTGTCATGTCTTGAGAGAGAGAGAGAGAAAAAAAAATCCTGGCATAAATCAGCACATGTGTTCTGCGTACTGGCTTGCAGGCAAACTGTTTGTTTCTAATTAGGGAGCCGAAGCCTGCTGGCAGTCACAAGTTTTGGTGTTGTGTTTAGTTTGCATGCCTGGCTTTTGGCATGGGGGGAGGGGGGTAACTGCATTAGGGTTTTCTGGACTGGTTTTGACTCTGTAACTTCTCCATGGTTCACTTTAGGTTGCTAGGAGCTCTTCAAGCAGTGCTCAGCAAGCACTGAGATGTGGTCTGGTTATCCCAACCATCTAAACCCAGTTTGTGGTAGACATAATAAAAAAAAAAAAAAACTTGGGAAGGCTGTTATACAAATTAAATAGGCTGATAAGTCGACTTGACTAAGAGATTATTGGAAATAGCCTATGCTCAGCAGATCGTAGCTGCCTTCTGCTTGCCTGTCAGAGATTTGCTTTAAATCTTCTAGAAAATATTAAAAACATTTTTTAATTTAGTGTGTATTTACTGTCTGCTAAGTGGAGATACTCTCCTAGGTCTTGTTAAAAAAAAAAAAAAAACTAAACTAAAAAAACCACCACCACCAACAAGAAACAAACCCAGAGACATCACCTCCATGCAATTTAAATGTTAAGAGTTCACAGTCAACATGCAAATAATAATAATAATAAGGCATTAATTTTCTTTATTTCACCTTTGCAAATTCAAGCCAATACAAACTTCATCTCTAGGATTAGATGCTACTGAATAAACTCTAGGAGGAATTAGCAAACATATTGTCGACTTTCCCGGAATCCATCTTTCTCTCTATAATAGGGAACCCCGAGAGTTCCTGGGAGGTCAGTTCTTCCAGCTGTAGTAGGTGTGGCTCAGAGAAGCTCCAGTAGTACTGTGAGCATATTTCCTGCTCCAAACACCAGGACATGTCCTTTATTGTAACGTCACATGCCAAAGCCTCAGTGACCAGCTAGTGCATCTTCACATGACCTAAATGCTCGCAATCAAGGCAAACCATGGGTTCCTGTGTAAGTTCTACGATACAGCTAGATCCTCTAGTGGTTATTTTTCTGAGGCTTGTGGCTAATATGTCATCTCAGAATAGCTCGTGAGGTGATTGAAAGAAGAAAAAATGTTGATTTTCTGGAAACTGTTTCTTCTCAAAGATCTCATTTGATTTCCAGAATCATTTATGAGGCCCCTTAGCCTTGGATCTGAACAGTGGTCTAAAGCTTATCACCAGATCTCTCATCTTCTGAGAGACCTTGTTGAGTAACAAGCAGAGAGGGAGATACCTTTCTCCCTCATCCTGTGTGCAACCCCCAGGCACACAGAGAGCCTTTTATTAATTTTGCTTTATGGTTCATAAAGTCTAATTTGATTCTGATCATGGAGTATGTGTTATGTAGGGAAGTTTCGGTTGTCTACTTTATCTACTTCCACAGAGACAAATGAAAATATACCCTGGTGGGCCTCCTCATGGTTCCTTTGTCTGAATCTGACTTTGAGTAAATTGGTAACAGAAAAGCCATCACTTCCAAACTGTCCCATCAAGGATAGAAATGCCACTTTAGTGGCACTGCAGAGGAAAATAGCAAACCCACTACTTCTTGTATAAATGCTGTGTAGTGTGCTCAATGTGTTTTATAATATGTGACAATGGTTATTCCCTAAATAAGACCCATGATTTTGGTTTTGGCTTCTTGAGACAGTATCTCTAACCCAAGCTGGTTTCAAACTCCCTTTGTAGTTGAGGGTAACTTTGACCTTCTGAGTCTTCTGCCTCCACCTCCCAAAGTCTGCGGTTTCAGGGTTGCAAAGCCACGCCTGGCTTTGGAAAATGTTAGGTCTTGCATGCAGAACCCTCTGCATGTAAGAACAGTGCTCTAACAACTCAGCTACAACCCCAGCCAAAAACTCTATTTTAAAACACACATTCCCTGAGCATGGTGAGGTGTTTGTATTCAGAAAAATGTCCTGTGGTGAAGAGAAAAATAGCTGTTCACTCATTTAATCATGCATTTATTGACATGTAGATACCAAAATAAGTGTTCAATGTCACCCCCATTTGTAGTGAGAGTTGAGCCAGTCAAGAAGTTTTTATGCAAAAAAAAGTATAGCTCCGATTCTCTTCCTTCTGCTCCTGTGATTCCACTGCTTTATCACAGAATAAAAAGAAATTAATCACGTGCTTCTCAGGAGCTGGTGGGAATTGCAAAGCTAGCAGGGAATCAGGGCTGAGGGCGCGGCAGGACCACGGAGAGCGCCAGGGCTGCGACCAGGGCGGGGCGTCGCTGAGTCACCCGGAACCCCCCAGGGGGCGCTCGAGAGGAGGCTTAAGAACTAGTATCTTGCTGGGCTGCTGGGCGCTAGGGTTTCGTCAGAAGGTGGAAATCTCAGCTAGAAGCTGCCATCTCCTGGCTCTCACCCCTCCCTCCTTTCCTTCCTCCTTTCCTTCTTCCCTCATTCCTCTGCTCCCTCCCTCCTTCCCCAGTTCCTTCCTCTTTACTCAGCGAGTTCCTGAGCCCTGCAGCTCCTTTCACGCTGTTCACCCTCTCCCCCAGCCCCCACCCCCAAGAATGGAGTCGGGGTTTCCAGAGCGACCAAACTCTCCTCCCAGCATCTTTATCCTTCTCAGCTGTTGCTAAACTGCCCCCAGAGGACCAAAGGCGGGGGAGGGAAGCCCGACCCTCCTAAGACCTCTTTACAACTACACCACCCAGGACCTCCACTCCAGAGGCGGATTTTGCATCCTGGGGGCGTGACAGACCTGTCCCGGGCTGAATTCTCTTTCTAGTCTCCGAGGCTGGCACACCCAGGTGAGTAGATGCCAACTCTGAGCCCTGTGTTCTTGCAAACTCGGCAGGGCTGCTGCGTAGCCAGACCAACTTTTGAGAAGCTCTGGGTTTGCGCCCAGCCTGGCTTGTTTGTCATTGCTGTTGTTCTGAACAGCAGCAGGAGAAGCAGTCCTTAAAGGAAAAAAAAAAAAACTTTCAGCCAATATACCTGCTTTTCCACATAACTCCACTTGTCCGGGTAGAGTGGTAGGAGGCCCCAGGCGGGGCCACAGAGCGGAGGGTAAGGTCAGGCTGTGGAAGTCCTGCAGGCTTGAAGGAGGACTATTATTGTTTTAGAGATGAGAAGGGGGATGGGACCAGAGTCCGGGCTGGAGTTGCTGCTTCCCATTTGACAGCAAGAAAGGTGTGGAGCATCAGTAGTGTTAGCCAATGGCTTGACCCTCCTGCTGTTTGAATTAAGCTTCTGTACATTCTTTGCCCAGAGGTCCTAACAATCTTTAACTGCGTCCATGACTCTCAATCTTGCCCGTGGGCTTGCCGGTGGTAGCTTCATTTGGCTTGGTCTCTAACATTTATTTTTTCTTTTTTGTTAAATGAAATAGCAAGGTGGTAAAGAGGAACCGGAAGTACTAGAAGTCGGTTCTGACTAGCGAGATTAAAACTGGATATCACATACTACCAAGGTTTTCTAGAACTAAACCCAAGGGAGTCAGAAAGTGGTCCGCACCGAGTTGAGCTGAACTGCAGTGGGTGGGAGAGGGCAGAATCTAAGGAGTCCTCTTAGGGATGTGAACTCCGTCTTTTCCCTTAGAGTAAGTGGGCTTCGTGGCTGCTAACCCTCACTCTGCACTCCTTTTATTGGTGGGGGGGTGCAGGATTTAGGGAAGATTACCTGTAGAGATTCAGTGAGGTGGAGACAGGAATGAAGGCAAGGTAGAAGTAGCTTGGGATAGGGTGGGAGCCATCTAAAGCCCTGGGAAAGTTGGTAAGAGCTATCCGTCTTCTTCATGCTGTGGACCCACCATCACCTAGAATGTCCATGCCTCTGGGACTGAAAAGCCCCAGCAGTTTACACTTTGTTTCTGAAACTCTGCAGAGCAGACCAAGCACTTCATCTTATTGCTGCTTTGCAGGGATTTTCTAAGCTCAGCTCTGGTTCCTCTTGGCTCACTTGTTTTTCTGTTTCCTGAACAGCATGTTGAGCCGTTACAGAGCACTTAAGTGTTCTTGACTGTTGAGCCATCTTTCCAGCTCTGACTTAAGTGTTCTTAAGCTGAGACTAGACTTTGTCTTTATTTACACAAAACCCCCAAACTACCCTTGCTCCAGAATCCTCCCTACTCCTAACCTCTGCTTGCTCCTTCCTGTCTCTATTCTTAAAGGCATTTGTGGGTTTTGCTTTGTATCAATTCGGTGTAAGCCCCACCCCCTCAAACTTTCTTTACAATATAGGTCAGTGGTTTTGCCTCCCTGGTCCGCTGTGTTGTTCACAGTAACAGGTTATACTTCTTAGCCACAGTTGCTGAAAAACCAGAGGCAAAGAGATCACTTTATTTGATGTCTTTCAAGTTTAGGAAGACCACATTTTTTTTTAACAGAAGGCAAGATAGGACTCATGAGGAGTGTCTCTGTAATTAGATAAGTTCTGATGTTTCCATCTCCCTACCTGAATTGCCCCTGGGTCAAATTTATTTGATTTGCCTGCCTGGTATGAAAGGGGCTGAGAAAAATCCATGTAGCAGATCAGGGCTCTGAGCCGGGCTGGTCAAAGCCCCTTACACACAGAGAGGCAGATAAAAATAGAGGAGGTTGGGAAGTACAGTTGGGACACCTGTGTGTGTTAGGCCAACATTTTCACATTTTGATGAGAAGACTCTGACAGTTTCATGGGCCCAAATTCAAACCACGTCAGATGTACGTGATTCCTCCGGAGCATAACCTAAAACAGTCTGTTGGTCCATAGTGGGAATGGCTACTGAAGCCTGGGCAGTTGCCAAGGGCCATATGAAAAAGCTGCTTGTCATGAAACCAAACCTTCACTCACATGGTGCTGTGTAAGAACTCCCATGTCCATAAAATCCCTTGAGTGGGCAGACTGGCTTTTACTCATCTAATTCTTACATGCACAGACAGCTTTTTAGCTCCTGAGATTGTAACTTTACTAGAACTTCTAATTTTTTACTCTAGAATAACTGGTTTGGGATTTGTGAGTTACTTCTTACTTATAAAAAAAAGAAAGAAAAGGAAACAACTTCCTGTTTGTCTCCCGGTAGGGCTATGTGGCATCTTATATTTTGTTTAAATTATCAGCTTTGTCTTCAGTGGACCCTGTTTCTCTAGATTCTGGATGTAAAGTTTCTTATTGTAAAGGATTTTTTTCATGTGCACGTAAAACTAACATTGTAGTTAATGGAAGCAAATGGTATCTGTTTCCAGAGTTTGTATGCGTGTGTGTGTGTGTGTATGAGAGCGAGAGAGAGAGAGAGAGAGAGAGAGAGAGAGAGAGAGAGAGAGAGAGAGAGAGAGAGAGAGAGAATGGTTTGAGACCATTATTATGAGTGAAAACCTTTTAGCTTACCTGACTGTAAGGAATAATCACAGGAAGAAACTGGGTCAATGTAGGAATCTTTTTTCACATCTGTATTAGAATCCATCTTTTTTGATTCTTATGTATTTATAAGATTTGTACCATGACTTGCTGTTTCTTGGTGCCTGGAAGGTTAGGACCACCTTTATTCACACAGAAAAAGAGTCACACAATTTTGGAATGGTTTGCATCCAGAACAGAGACTGAGCAGCCGTTCTGAGAATATCTACCTGGCCTATGGGCTGTGAGATTCCTACTGGGCAAAAAATCATGTAATTTGAAGAGATAAAAATGTGATCAGATTTGTAGTTCATGATCTTGAAGAGGAAAAGGGAAGTAAACTCATCCCCTTTATTTGATCTTTCCATTTCTGTCTTGTTAATATTTTAAAACAAAACAAACAAACCCCTTTGGATCCATGGCAGTGACCCAAGTCACATTTCCTTGGCAACGGTAGTGACACACTGGAGTTATGAAATAGCAAGACAGAAAATTTTAAATGCATTCAAAATAAAATGCCGCCCAGTTTAGGACCATCTTCTGGTGCATTAAAATTGATCGCCCAGCATCCGGTCAGAATTGCTCCTTTCCAGATCAAACACAGATGGTCAGAATTGGTCTTTAGCTTTTATTCTTTTTAGAATCCAAGAATCTTATCCTGTAGTTGTTGATGGAGGAGGCATGTTATGAAAATAATTAGTTTGATATTTCAGATCCATTCTCTGGTTTGGGTATGCAGAGATTGGTGTTAAGTTCAAGACCAAACATGGTAGTGTTGGCATAGACTCTCAGCCTTTTCCATACTAGTAATCTCATTTCTAAGGGGCTTCTGTTTGTTCTAATAATGAGTATAATACTCATATAACATGCCTTATATATAGTATATAACATATTGCCTTGAGTTGGTGAATCCCAATGACTTGTTTATCTGTCCGCTAAGTTCTTTGAAAGCCTCCATATGACCACTAGCTGTTAGATATGTGCATACTGAAGGACTTGAGGTTGATCTTGAGACAGTAGGTGACAGTATGTCTTTTCCTAGTTCTGTGCTTTTACTGTGCCCAGGGGTGGCAGAGTTCACTTACAAAGCTCTGTGGTAGACTCTCTCCTAAAGGGCATCGGCACCATGGATCTAGGACTCTCCAAACCGGATGAGCTTGAGAGTGATCTATTGTCTCATCGGACAGATGTGGAAGTGAAAAGTCAGAGAACTGACTTGTTCAAGACCAGGAGACTCATTCAACAGCCCTTGATTACTCCTCTCATAAAAAGACTCCAGTTCTCTTCAGGCCATTGCTATGGTGGCGCCAATCCGTGGCACCATGCATGCTGATCATCTGGGGACCAGGAGTTGGAGATGATGGGGGGCGGGTGACTCCCACCTCCGCAGTGGCATTTAGAGAATCAGGCTTGGGAATTTATTACATTTTCTCTTGGAGACACTGCAATATTTACCCGGCAGATGTGATTAAATTTGTACAAAGTCGTCTGCAGCCATCTCTGTTCATCCTGTTAGTGTGCATGCGCTGTGAAGAACTGCCCAGGCACACACAGACTTAGACTTCTGTTTTAAATGTTGCACAGAGTCAATAAAAATAAACAAAGAGATTCTCTAAGTGTTCACAGTTCTGGGAATCCGTGTGTGTGTGTGTGTGTAAGGGGGGGGGAACTTTAGCTCTGCTTTAAGTCAAAGGTCTATTTAAAATGAACAAGCTTTTAAAAATGTTGTTCTCACGTAACTGGTTCAGAACACAATATACCTAGCTTCATTGTTCTTATTTTTCAGAAGAAAACTAGGCCCCCCTTCCCTTGGAAATATTAGGGGGAAATACAGCATTTCAGCTGGACACTAGAAACCTTCTCTGGCTTAAAATGTATGGGCTCAAGATATTTTTTCAAAGATCTAGCCCTTTGGGGACCACTTTATTGATTCTTGAAGAAGAGGAGTGACAGAAGCTGGTTAGCAGGGGCCATACTCCCTCAAGCCCCCAGGGTTGCCAAGTCCAAGCTGGGTTACAGAGGGTTAGCATTTTAGTGTACCGTCGCTAGAGGGCGCCGGAGCACCGGCAGAGCCCACCTCTGGGGGACCATGAGCCTTCTAGGTGCAGGGAAGTTGGGTGATGAAGCTTCAAAACTGTGCCCAGGTGTCAGGTAAGGGATTTCTTCTCTCCTCTGTTGCTCCAGCCCAGATTGCGCTCTCTGTCTCATTCACTCACTTGCTCAGTAATAGGGGCCACAGGCTCTGTTCTAAAAGCAAAGGTTTGGAAGTCATTAGGCTGGATAAACATTTAAAACCAAAGGGAAGCAAGAGGGGTGGGAGAGCAGAGCAAGAGAGCGAGGGAGAGAGGGAGGGAGTGAGGGGGAGAGAGAGGGAGGAAGGGAGGAAGAGAGGGAGGGAGGGATGGAGGGAAGAACAGACATAGAGGCATTACTTTGTCTCTGTAAAACTGGAAGGGGCTTTTTACAAAATTCACCACTGTTTGGTGTTTTCATCTTCCTGTATGTCAAAGGACTAAATCAATGAAGGGTAATTCAGAAAGAGAAGAGAGTGATCAAGTCTTACCTAGCAGAAATTTCAATGAATTTATCTCTCTATCACCTATCTTTTTATCATCTCTCTCTCTCTCTCCCTCTCTCTCCCCCCCTCCCTCCCTCCCTCCCTCTCTCTCTCTCTCTCTCTCTCTCTCTCTCTCACATCTATTTATCATATCCATCACCTACTTTTATCTATTACGTATATATCATCTCTATCATCCTTACATCCATCATCCATTATTTTTTTGTGACAGTGTCTCATGATGTAGCCCAGGTTTGTCCTCAAACTCTTCACATTTCTACCTCAGCCTTCCAAGAGCAGCTACAAGTGTGCCGCAACACGCTCAGCTGTCCTCTGTACCAAAATGTGTGTGTGTGTGTGCATATGTACACTCATGCACACATGAATATTTAACAGTGTTAATATTCATAAATCCAATCAAGTGGTATTGCGGCCTTGTACACACTCCTTTCATCAATATCGTAATAAAATAAACGCTCAAGTAATTGACTTAATGCATTTATGTGGAAAATGATTTAGAAGAAAATTCAATAGAAATGCAGCAACCACCCACCAGGCATTCTAATCACTGAACGGCATGTCTGAAACAATCAATCAAAAGGTAATTTCTATTTTAAAATATTTAAGGGTAGGGCTGGAGAAGAGATGGCTCAGTGGTTAAGAAAACAGGCTGATCTCTCAGAGGACCAAAGTTTGACTCCCAGCACCCACACAGCTGTTCATAAGAGTCTAAAACTCCAGTTATAGGGGATCAGAGTCCCCATTTTAGCACTTGCAGGCTTCATGTATGCATAAGGTACACAAACAAAACATGCAGGCATAACATCCATAAATATAAAATAAATTAAATCTCTCCCTCTCTCTCTCTATATATATATTTAATGCACATATTACTAAAATAAGAACTGTAGATTCCAGAAACATTATCTAATCATTGCCATTAAAATGGCAAATCAAGGATTGACTTCGTTAGCCAGCATCCAGGGTACAGGACATCTTTTCTCTCTCCTTTCCTTTTGTGTTGTTGACTCAACAGGTAACACAGAGGCAAAAAAGTTCAGATACAAAGATGGAAAAATTCCACTGACTTGCATCTGACATTGCATCCCTATAAAACTGGGCACAAGCCCCTCTGACCACATGGACTAGTACTGTTGAGGAACAGTGCAGAACTCTGGAGAACGTCCTTCTGCTTTCCTAGATGAGGAAGCAAAGACTCAGAAAACAATACCACCACCACCACCAAAACCAAAAGCCATAAAGAAAACAAAACAAAAATAACAAAACCCACAAACAAACAAACCAACAAACAAACACAAAAAGCAGGGTCAGACTTCTCTTCCATGGTGCCTCCTCAATTCTGTGATTGGTATTGATTATGAGAAATATCGGAGAAAAGGGATGATAAGAGAAAACCTGGGAACAGTAAATTCAGAGACAGCTGTTAGTATGGAGCCTAGCTCCTGGCTTGATTTAATTCTTCCTATTAATTTTTTTTTGTAGGATACTGGGATTGAACCCAGGACCTCACACATGCTCAACAAGCACTTACCACCAGGCTGCAAGTTATATATATATATATGTTTTATAAACAAACAAACAAACAAATAAATAAATAAATAAATAAATAAATTTCATTTCAATTTGAGACAGGGCCTTGCTTAGTTCCATATCCGGCCTTGAACTTGTGATCCTCCTGCTTCTGCCTCCTAAACAGCTGAAATTTCAGGTCTTCACACTCAGGCTGGGTCTGGCCTGATTTAATTTTAAAGAGAAGGGAAAATACTTTCTGTGGATTCAGGAAATGTGAGATCTCGACAATCCCATGAAATTAGGAATACCCTTTGTCTTAGTGACCATTCTATTGCTGTGAAGAGACAGCATACCCAAGGCAGGCAACACAGTATTTAACTGGGGGATTGGTTACAGTTTCAAAGGTTTTGTCTATTGTCATCATGGCCCAGCACATGGAGGCACACCGGGAGGCATGGGGCTGGAGAAGTAGCTGAGAGCTACACTTTGATCTTTGGGGGGGGTGTTGATTTTGTATGTGATACACTTCCTCCACCAAGGCCACACCTATTCCAACAGGGCTATGCCTCCTAATCCTTCTTATCCTTTCAAAGAGGTCTGCTCCCTGATGATTAAGCATCCAAAGGTGCCTATGGAGTCCATTCTCATATTCCAGCCACCACACCCTTCTCATATTCTAGACCAGGAAGTGGCTTCAGCTTCTGAAACACAGGAACCAGTTGGTATGCAGGTTACACTAGAGGGTGGGTTCCTCAACCCTGGTCCTGTGTTCTTCTGTCCTTTGGCCCCTCCATCTGTCCTCTGTAGAAATCTCTGAATGTGTACAGGACCTTCTCTCTTGCATAGAGGTGAACTAAACAAATGTCAGCCATTTAGCAGTTCCTTCAAAAACATGAAGGAGTTGTTTGTGTATAGAGGACTCCTAGGTTCTTCTCTCTTCTTCTCTCTTGTTTAGATGTGCCAGGAAGTCACGGTATTGTGATCTGGTTCGATAAGGGCAAATAAATAGTTGGGGAATTTTAGAATAATAAAGGATTGGGCCATGGCACTAACAGACTTAGTTTCCACCCTGGCTTAACCACTCTGGGTGTCTGGATTTGGCTGAATTGTGTAACCTTTTTATGCCCTATTCATTCATTTGTAAAAATGCTTCCAGGCTGAAGGCAGTATAGGAAGAAGTGGACCCAAGCTCCGTGTGTGCTAAGTGTTGGCTTTCTCTGACTTCCACAGCTTTGACTTCAGGTCTTCTTGAGTTGGTTTAATGTGACATAGTACTTTTTGTGTATATGTCCATGTATGGATGTGGGCCCATGTTTCTTTGTCTCGGTCTCTCTGTCTCTCTCTGTCTCTCCGTCTCTATCTGTCTCTGTTTCTGTCTTTCACACTCTGTGTTTCTGTCTGTGTCTGTCTGTCTGTCTGTCTGTCTCTGTCTCTCTCTCTGTGTGTGTGTATTTGGAGGACAGATGTGAATGTTAGTGTCTTTCTCAATCTCTCTTCACCATACATTCACAGCAGGTTTTCACCAAACCTGGACCTAACTTGTTTGGCTTGACTGGCTGTCTAGTCAGTCTCAAAGATCCTCTTGTCTGCTTTCCAGAACTGGAGTGATAGATGCTTGCCACCGTGCCTGGCTGCTTGTTTATTTACTTGTTTTAATATAAGGTTCAAAGGATCTAAACTCTTATTTCCATACTTATGTGGGAGCCATTTTTATCAACTAAGGCATCTCCCCAGCCACAAAATAGTAGTTTTCTTAAAAAAAAAAAGCCATTTTATTACCTGCTACTCACATTTATCTTATATAAAATATAAAAATTATTGGAATATATAAACATAAATACATATAATTAGTAAAAATGATGTTGTATGGTTGTATGGGTTAGTTATAGTTAGTTAGTTAGTCCTGCTTCACAGGTGATTTTTTTTAATGTCCAATGTAGCTAGGGAAGAAAAGAAACCAAACTGAGGGGTTGGGGAAATAGCTCAGTGTTTGAGATTGATGAACTGCTGTTGTAGAAGACTTGGTTTGGTTCCCAGCATGCACTGGTGGCTCACAGCCGCCTGTCATTCCAGCTCAAGGAGCTCTCTGGCCTTTGTATATGTGTGTGCATGTATGTGGTGGTACACATAAGCTCATGCAGGTGTGTGTGTGTGTGTGTGTGTATGTGTGTGCATATATATGAGTGAACATGCCAACAGGGCCAGAAGAGGGACCTGGACATTCCTGCCCCGTGCTTTAGTGATGCAGACATCTTTGAATCATTTCTTCTCTTGTAAATAAACTCTCACCCATATTCCTGTAAATAACCCCAATACAAACACACACACACACACACACACACACACACACACACATACACACACACATTTTTAAAAACTGAGATGCTTTCTCTTTCCTTTCTACATGACTTCCTTCTTTCCATGGTTCTGGAGTTTTTTCTTCCCCATTCTATGGTTCTAGGGCTTCAAACCAAGATTATGTATCTTCTAGGCAAAGCCCCCACCACTGAGATGTGCCTCACTTTCTTATTTCTCTTCTCTTACCTCTGGTACCATTTATTTGTAAGGGGGATGTTGAGATGTACCCACTCCCGGGGCACACAACATGGATACTTCTATCTGTGGATGCTTACATCTTTGGATTCCCATTCCCTTTTATAAATGCATTATTTGCACATATTTTACACATTCTTCTACATACTTTAATTATTTCTAGTTACTTACAATACCTAATGTAATCATTTCATAAACAGTCTCTGCTGCCTATGGAGCAGACTTACATTGTGCTCCATTCTTTAAACACTTTTGGTCAGTCTACCATTAGCTTAGTTCACAGAGGTGGAGGGAAGGCCTCCTGTTCTCCATCTATCACCCGTGTGCACACATTCCTTAAGCAAGGGCACTATATGCAGGCCACACGTGCAATCACTTGAGATCCAATCTGCACCAGTGGGATTTGTTTAAAATACTCTCACAGCTGGACAGTGGTGGCCTAGCCAAATGGTGGTGGCACATGCCCTTAATCCTGGCACTTGGGAGGCAGAAATAGGAAGATCTTTGAGTTCAGGCCAGCCTGGTCTACAAAGCAAGTTCCAGAGAAACCCTGTGTCAAGGAAACAACAACAACAAACAAGCAAAACAAACAAAAACAAAACCCACCACCACCACCAAAACTCTTATGCACTGGTTGTTCTGAGTTACAGGAGATAATAGATGCTGATAGATGTGTGAAGTGTATGTTACCCTATGTTTGTATGTCGGTAAGTACATTGGACATTTGGACTCGAAGGACACTGGGTTCTTTTAAAGGCTGATTTTTCATCCTCATACGTGTCCCACCCTCTCTCTGAGCTGGTTAGTAGTTTTGTCAACTTGACACAAGACGGGGTCACGGGAGAAGAGAGAGTCTTAATTGAGAACATGCCTCCATCAGATTGTCAAGTCTATGGACCCAGTGTGTAGTGTGCCAGGCCTGGGCAGGCGATTCTGGGTTGTGTAAGAAAGTAAACGGAGCATGTCACAGGGAACAAGCCAGTAAGCAGAGGTCCTCCGTGGTGCCTCCGCTTCGGTGCCTGCCCTGCTTGTGTTCCTGCCTTGGTTTCCCTCAACAATGGGCTATGGTTTAGATATGTAAGCCAAGTAAACACGTTCCTCTCCTAGTTGCTTTTGGTCATGGTCTTTATCACAGCAACGGAACGCACACTGAAAAGACTCTTCAGGGCAATGCTCTGTGTAGTCAGAGAGTCAGATAGAATCGCTTGATGGGGCTGAAGTGTTCCCAGGTTTAAAACCCTGGCTCTGTTTGTCTCATTGGAGTGCCGTAGATGCAGACGGAAGATAGTTACAGCGCCAAGACAGCTGGGGAGCTTGTAATTATTCAGACTGTAACTATTCTTGGCTGTGGACATCTCTCACAAAGGTACCCTGACGTGATTTCCTAATGGTAGTGGTTGGCTGTGCTGCAGGGGGGCTGGGAAAGTGGGGAGTGTGTTTATAAAGCTACCGTTGAAATCAGCAGATGGTAAAATGGACACATTTTACAGCCTCTCGGCAGCCAAGAGCCCTCTTCTCCTCTACCTCTTCCCCCTCCCTGTGCTCCTCACCTCAGGCACAGACTCAACACCCAAGCTGGAGATTCTGTGAGTTCAACTTCCTATTTCTGTCGGTTTGAGTTTCATTTCGGATGCCAGGGCATCCTTAGCGCCGGCCTTAGGAGCACAGCCAGAGTGCAGAGCAGCCTCTACACTCTACAAGGCCAGCAACAGAGAGGTACTGCATTAGACTTGAGGAAGCTCTTATCTTGTATCCACAAGGCATCCAAGGCTGCCAGCCATAGTAAATATACTGGGCATCCTCCTGCTGTCACAGTCCAGAATGGGGCCCAGAGAGATGGCTTAGCAGTTAAGAGAATGTACTGGCCTCTCAAAGGGCTTAGCACCCATATTGAACAGCTTCTAACTACCTGAAACTCCAGTTCCAAGGAAATACACACATACACATGTACACATACATGCCTCATGCCCACACTCACACACACACACACACACACACACACACACACACACACACACACACACATCTATAAACACAAATCTTTTAAGAAGGGGGCAGAACATGTTACTAGCATAAAATACAAATTTCAAGCTGTGAATCTCACACTTAAGCATGATCAGGCGTCTCTAGAGGGAAGTCTGAACACAGTTCCACCTCGGCTTTCAGATTTAGCTCACTCAGCGCAGGAGCAAAGTACTTTTTATTTCCGTTTCCCAGGTGATGCGTGGCTTCTGGTTTACAGACCATACTTTGAGAGCTGGGGCCTTAAATACTTACCAAATGTAGACCAGTTATGTGTTTTCTTTCTTGTGCTTCCACTGGGAAAAAAACATGAGTGGTAAACAAAACAAAACAAAACAAAACAAAAACAAACAAAGGACCTAGTATTTGCTGAGCACCCATAGCATTTACAGTGTGTCGGGTACCTTCCAGGGTACTGTGCGCGCATGCGCCAGGTACCTTCCAGGGTACTGTGCGCGCATGCGCCAGGTACCTTCCAGGGTACTGTGCGCGCATGCGCCAGGTACCTTCTAGGGTACTGTGCGCGCATGTGCCAGGTTCTTCTAGGGTACTGTGCGCGCATGCGCCAGGTACCTCCCAGGGTACTGTGCGCGCATTATCCTAGATGTTCTCAGAGCCATGCTGCCCAGTGGTCCAGGAATATTTACCAAACATCATGCAGTGTGCTGTGCAAGGCTCTAGGGGACATGGAATGGATGAGCGGGGCATACATAGTCCTGCCCTCTCACACGGCTCCTCTATTTCACCAGGAAAAACATGCAGACGCAAATAATCACGGGGCAATTGGACTTATCTGTGCAAAAGGGAAGCTCAGAGATACCGAGTAACTTGGCTGTAATTATACTGAACCCTCGGTGCATGAGACAAAGGCAAACACCATTTTACCCCAAAATGTACAGTCCTCCTCTTAAAACAAGGCTGCTCAAACATTTGCGTTCCAGGGCCCCTTTCCACTCTTGAAGTTAGTGAAGACCTCAGTGAAGTTTTGTTCATGTATGTGCTATTGCTAATATTTACTGTGCTACAATTAAAGATACTCACCCTTTGAGGATTGCTGGATTAAATCCTGCTTCAAATCATATCACCTTTCCTAGACTCTGAGTCTTAATTTTTAGTGAGCTTTGGACCCATATGAGAAATGTCTCCCCCAGACTTTGTTTTTGAAACACTACACTCCCTTTTGCGCGCCTGCTTTCTCTACTGATTATGATTTCCTCAGCAGAAGGCTGACCTGCTTTGGAACTGGGCTTTGGATTATGAAAGTATTTGTTTGTATAAAGGAAAGACAAAGAGTTAAAGTATAAATCACAGGCCAAATTGAGACGTGGCTTTGTTATACATGGAAGGAACTCAGTCCCAGCTGAGGGCCCTTAGAAAAGTAACAACCCATACAAATTTGTGACACGTGTTGCATTCGTGTCCCCCAGGGTACAGGCCATTGCAAGGGCAGCCCAGAGTAGCTGTCTAAGGGGGCATTTCTGGGGCTTCAGGACATTGAGAGAAATAGATGAACAGCGAGCCTTAAGAAGACCAGAGGTTTTTCGGCATTGCTGCCAACTGGTTTGTGTTTAATCGTGGGTTAATGCCTGAACTGCTACATACCCTCAATGTTTTAATTCCTTATCTGATGGCGGTGGATATTTTCCTTCGCCATGTAATGGTCCGTGGCTGTTGAGTAAAGCTGATGCTCGGGCTGATTCTGAATGCTTTATGGTGTCATTAAATGCTAGTGAGCAAAACCAACCCAATTGGAACAGACATCATTCAGTGCGGTTCTCACTTGGTGATCGATGGATTCAAATCTCCTTCTGTCTTTATAGAGACAAGTGGACACGAGATTCTTTAGCTGTAACCGCTCCTTGGATGACAAGTCAGGGAGACGGGAAAGTGGCAGTCATCTGACTGTGATCTTTCTGACACCAAACATCTGGATCGCTGGCTCCCGGGGCAGCTTTTAAAGTGTTTATCCAGATGTTTCATGTCACAGGCACGATCTGTCACACAAATAAACAGACCCACAAAGGTTGATGGTATGCGGCTATTTGTCATTGTTAGTAGAAGCTAAAATTCACCAGTTGACCTCAGGCTGTTTGGATCCCTTGACATGGCACATGTGTGTACAGGGGAAGTGCGTGTAGGAACACCCAAGCAGGAATAATCATTCTGGCAAACCACACCTCCTTGTCATTTCACGTCAAGCAGGAGTCTGGGATTTTTCCCATGAGGGCCATCTCCTTAAATCTCTTTTAACTGAGTGCCTCAAGCTGGTTTAAAACATGAGCAGCTTGCTCCGACTTCTAAAACTCCCTAATCAATAGGCTCAGGTGAGCAATATTCACCCTCGATCTAAATGACGAGCTCTCTTGGATTTGCAGTTAGGTTGTGTGAGAGCCCCCTTTCTCCTGAAGGCACAAGCACAGGAGACAGCTGAGCCCTCCTTCCTCTTTTCTATCCACTCCTGCCTGAGTGGATGCACTTCCTCACCCTACATATCCCGTCTGGGGAAGCCCAGAAGTGAACTTGGAGCCTTTAGCAGGAATGAATGGGAGTCATTTTCCATAGAGATGGGACAGCGAGAGAGATGCTGTGTGGTACTGGGTAACAACATGAGAGCACCATCATCCCTGAGCTGGATCAGAATGCCCAGGGAAGCTCAATGCTTAGTTACCAGAAGGCGGTGGTATCTCTCCCTCTAAGCCTGGATGGCCGAGGGACAATCCTTTCATGATTGCTACTCCTCTCCCGTGTTTTAAACAAATCCTAATGGCTGGCTGTGATATAAACTCTGAATGTTCTGTTCTGTATCCAAGAGAAGTTTGGGGTGAAATTAGAAAAGATTTAGGCAACTGAGGGTCTTCTGCTCCCTAAAGTTATTGTCCAATGTGATCTATTAAAACAGGCCAGCAAACTATAGGGTGTGAACAAATTGAATTTTTTGGGGGGGGGGTAGAGGTTCCTTTCTTTCCTTATTCTTTTTTGCAAATCAATCTTCTTAAGCGCATAGTCATACCCATTCCTGTACATAGTTCTTTTCACATGACAATGACAGAGACGGAAAGCTCCAACACACACCAACACTATCCACTCTAAGAAGCCTGCACTCTAAGTTTCTATAGAAAAAGTCTATGAAGCCCTGCACTTGGGGTGTCTCGATCTAGCCATCCCCTGTCAGGAAATATACACACTGTAAAAATGTCCAAGGGAATAGTATCCTGGAATATAGATGATGGGCCAGATAGCTAAGTGCCTGAACTTGGTGGCTATGCATTGTGTGTTTCTTGCGCACAGTAGGTACCATCTGATCCTAGATTAATGATTTGTGGTACATGTTTAATCCTCCCATTTATAAAATCAAAACATCTTATTTACTCTCTAGTGAGGTTTTTTGTTTTTGTTTTTCTTGTTTTTGTGCATAGCTACTCTGTACAACAGTGAGAGAGGAGAAAATAAACAGAAACACCCCTAGTAAATCTGTGACCGAATCTGCCCAAGCAACAGCTATGGTCTCTTGAGTTGCAATTAGTCAAATTCACTTAGCATCCATCTGAATTATTGGATGGCCACAAAAGCATGGCCATCTGCCGTCACAGGGTCTCACCTGGAGAGAAAGGTGGAATTCGGGAATTGTCGAAATCTTGTTCTGAGCTTATCTTCAGAGATGGGGTTGGGGAACATGTTTATTGTGGGCATTTGGTAGTTCTCTGGGTTAACACTCCTCTGCTGACATGTCCTCGGAGTGCCTAAGGTCCCTTAACTCATGTGTCAAAATCACAGGTGGAAATAACATTCTCTGTAGTTTTATAAAATTACAGGGAGGGTGACTGTTATAAACTCAGCACTTGTTAGGGGAGGAGTGGGGCAGACTCCATTGTGAAGGGAACCTGTAACGTGCTTACACTCCAGAAGAAAATGAGGCTTGTCATCTCGGGAGGCAGGCTGCCGTTCTACAGTGATCTCAGGGTCCCTGACTCCTAATACAAAGAGTATGCTATGTCCACTTCAGGAACCGGAGTTCCCATTGCCCTCTCTCCAGAGGAGACAGCCGGGCCTTCCATCTTCATAGATTTGACCATGGAGTTATCATTTATTAATTCAGACATTTAGGAGGCAGACACGGTGGCTCAGCTGAGGGGAGAGGAGAGCCCTGGCCTCAGCCTCTGCATTAGACAGTGAGGCTGTGGGGCTTTTCCGTCAGACACTCCAACCTTCAGAGCACTGGGTGCAGACAGCAACTCAACCTTCCTCCTTTTTGCGGTAAGTGACTGACTTTCTGTGAGGAACAGATGGCCGAGAACAGGCAGACTGTGAGGAACCCTGGTCGGAGGCAGGGAAATCTTCTCCGAGCCTCTTGACTTGTTGTGTAGGACCCTTATCCCACTCAGGAAAAGAGGCAGAGAGAGGTGAGTTTTGACTCTTGGCTTCTTAAGTTCTAAATTGCAAATGGCTTACTTTGGGAAGCCATGGTGGTGTGGGAACGTGCTTAATAATCCCAAGTTTAAACAGCCTTTCCCACATATGCTAGAAACTGGAAGGTACGGACAGACATACAGGCAGACAGATAGTCAGGCAGAAGGTGTGTTGCATGAATAGACTGCCTAGTCTTTCTAGTTGTGAGGCAGCTTTAATTTAGGCTTTTGTATCTGAGATTTTTTTTTTTTTATCTTATTCGAATTTCGAGATACTATCAGTGATGGGACCATTGGCAGGGAGATAAGGCATGCTTCTGTGATAGCTCAGTATAGTGATACCTTTGTGTAGAAGAAGAAAGGGAAAATGTTTTCTGAACCCCAAGTTTCCCATTGTTGCTTGAATCATTCCACATTACAAGGTACAAAGAGAAGCCCAAAGAATCTGAGTTTGAATCCCGTCTTATTCATATACAAGCCCTAATAATGGACGCCTCATTTAATTTATTTTTTTTAGGAGGCTTCTATCACAGGCAGATAAAATATTACTTTTAACTACAAATCTGGGAAGCTTCTTCAAGGGATTTAGGACCTAAACAAGATCTTACTTTGAATCACATTTGTTTAAATTTCTGGTGTCCCACAGATATATTAATGCATCTGTCACCCTGAAGGGCTGTAAAGTTTTTTTAACTTGTGATCAAAGTAAAGCCTTAGTGGGGAAAGCTCTCGATTATTTTGTAAGAGCCAGGATTATTCTCATAGCTTGGAAATGAAGATGCTCATATTTGAGCTCACGTTGCTGACCTTGTTTGTCAATGTGGATCCTAGCATCATGAGCCCCTGGGCACTCCCATGCTTCTTGTTTCACAGTGTAGCGTACAAAAAGAAAGGTAATAGAGGAAAATCTTTTAAAGATAAGACACGATTCATAAAGGTGACAGCCATGCCATATGTGAACAGTGATTAACAGAGTCAGAAAAACGACTTTTTAAAAACAAAGCGATAAGGCAGATTTTCCCATTATTTCGGTGATTGCTCAAGTGCTTCGTCCCGGTTTTTCTCAGCTTTATTTTACTCTGTAACAATTGAATCAGTCTTCATGTGCCCGGCTCTGCTCCTGGGGCTTAAATATTTCAGAGACTCCTGGTTATTCCTCAATTTTAGGAATCAGGATGATGAAGTAGTACATGAAAACCACAGTCTCCTCCACGCCTGTCGGTATGTTTGTAACTGGGACCATTTGCCAGGCTTGTCCACCTGGGAACAGTTTACTTAATTCAGACAGCCTTAGAGGTGTGGGGGATCAGCTTAATGAAGACTCACAAGTTTAAACGGCTTTCCCTGGCAAGCAATGGCTGTGTCTGTAGGGCTTCTGAGCACAGGCAGACAGACAGACAGACAGGCAGGCAGGCAGGCTTATTTCTGAGATGAAGAGGGTAGGTTTTAAAATTGAGTTATTATTTTAGCAAAAATGGTATAAAGCATCCTAGAAGATGCTTTAAAAACCAAACCAGACCAAACCAAACAACAACAACAACAACTTTGTTTTGTTTGTCAAAGTAACCCTGTACCCAATCTTTGTTTGGTTGAGAAGCCTCTGACTTTACCCATACAGAGCACAGAGTGGAGAGTCTCAGACCTTGTTTGGGTCAGAAGACCCTTGTTAGAGGTGCTCAAAACCAGACACACGTACTCCCAAACCTACACCCAGTGTTTTAGGGGTTCACACACCTGCCTAAAGTAGACACTATCTATTTTTCCTTTGAAATGCCCCTTTCTCATAAGTAAATTTGTTTGCCATGAAAAGTGTCTTTAAAAACAAAAAGCCTGCCAGCACATCTTCTGTTGTGGCACTTGTTAGAGAGAAAAGGAGACAGTGAGCTGAGGACATTGTGGGGACCTGAGCTGCTTTGTTTTGGATCAATGAGCCTTTGTAAGTTTTGGGCACCCATCTGTCTTTATTGTTGTGGGCATTCTTGTCTCTAGTCACTGGGTCCTCATGGGTAGGTAAAGGAGTGATGCCACAGTCTAGGGCACTTGGCAGGGAGGGAGTCATGGATTCATGCCAATGAGTATCTGAGCATCCTCAAAGGCCCTTGCCCTGCCTTCCCCATGGAGCCTCTGAACTTAGATTCCCTGGCTGCTCAGGAAACCGGTGGACTGAGGATGTCATGTGATTCCTCAGGACTAATAAGGGGAGAGAACCTCCCACTACAGCTCCTGGTAGAGAGCCAGGAATGCCCTGGCTTTTGCCCACACATTCTTCAGTGCTCTGTACCCTGGGTCATGAAGCAGGACTTCCTAGGGATGACTTCTGGAGGTCTGTGACTCCATACTTGTAGGAGAAGGTGCTAGCCAGCAAGGCACCAATCTAGTGGTGAGAGTCATTCACACGCAACCTTCTGTGGGTGAACCAGCAAGCTTGAAACTAGGTGCAGCGTACCCTGCAAGGCACCAAGAGCTGTTTGGGGAGTCGAGAGAGGACAAGAGTAAAAATGGAAGACCCAGAAGCTCAAGGGTAAGACCTTCCTCCACGCTTTTCATATTTCCCCATGCCCTCTCTCTTCTGCTTCCCTCCACATCTCTTTCTATCTTTGCCTCCACTTTCTTCCCTTCCTTCTGTCCTTCTTTCTCTTGCCCCTTCCTATTCATCATCTATTTTAATCTTCTCTCTCTCTTTCCTCCTGTCCATCTTTTCTCCTTCTATCACTTCATACCATAAAAGCTTTATCATTCTTTTTTTTTTTTTTTTTTTTTTTTTTTTTTTTTTTTTTTTTGTTGCCGAGGAAACTTTTTTTTTTTTGTCCTGAGTTAACCTCCCTCTCTTCTTTACCTGGCTTATGTTTCTTGACCACTCAGCCAGCTAGGAGATCTTGAATGTCTATGATGAGCTGGTCTTTAGCAAAAAAAAAGGTTGAGATGGTGCTGGGCTCTCCAGAGTGTTACGATTCTATTCAGGACTCTTGGTACAGATGCGGACAAGGCAAAATGATCATTGTGGTTATGTAATCTTGCAGAGCCATAACCAGATGTGAGGCGAGATGACCCAGGAAGCCTTGCTGGATGAGTTGCAAGAAGGGAACACTTTTTCATGGGGTGTGTGAATTTAAGAAAGCCTTGTAGACAACGAATGCAAGTTTAATTTCCATATTAATATTCAGAGAAGAGACAAAAACTCCAGGCCTGGGAGGGAATGCACGTGGATAAAAATCTCAATCTTGGTGACCTGTATCCTCATCACCTTCACTTTCCATGAGAAGCTATTATCTTCCCTTGGGCTCCTTTAGCTGCCTAACTTCCCTTTACTCCTGGGCATGACTCTGGTTCTCCCCAAGTGTGATTTCACTTCAGCTGGTGACAGGTTCAGGGGATTGACTAGTCCATACCAGACTCTAGTTGGTCAGTGGATTGGTCAGTTTGCATAGTGATTGGGAAAATCGTTTGTATAGAAAGTGAAGCGGAAGGTAAAACATGCTAGCAGAGTCCTAGCCTGTGGTAGAGATTCCAGCCCATACTTTCTGTCAGATCTTCCTACAACCAAAGCTCTCAAAGCGGAAATTTGACCAGCTAGAGACCCCAGGGAGGCTGGATATCAAGACTTGGGTCAGAAATATTAATTTGGCTAATTTGTGTCTAGCATGTCATTGTGCTATTTCCCCCCCACTGGGAAGACTTGAACCCAAACTTCACATGAAAGATGAGTATGGTATCACTGAACTATGTCCTTGACATCCTCTCTCTCTCTCTCTTTCTCTCTCTCTCTCTCTCTCTCTCTCATTACAATACTTTGGAATTGAAAAGCTTAGACTGTCTTGTCTTTTGCATTGCCCAGTTCTATAAGTCAGAAACTCTCCAGTTTTATGCATTGGCTGACACGTACATTTAATCTGCATTTGTCGTTTTCTTAGCGAACAGATAACTGAGACTAATTCAAATGGTATGGTCTTTCAGCATCCCTAACCCACAGGACAGTGATATCACTATGACTGTAACAGCTGCGTGAGATTAGTGAGTCTGGAGATGAGACAGTGTACTGTACAAATAAATATGCATCTGGGTCACGGGAGTGTTGTCGAGTACCTGAAAACCTGAGAAGATGCTTCGAGAAAGGCAGGTTGATATTTACAGACATAATGGGCACATAGGTCCTTGCTTCGGATAAGCTGGGTATATAATATGTAGAGAGGGTACCAAGGCACCAATTTCCTTTTATAGAGAAGATAGAACATTAAATAAATATGCAGCAAGAGCACCATGGGTAACGCTGTGCCGATGAACCCTGGTCTGAGTCTTGCATCAGTATCTCTTTCTATAGAGGTGCTTATGTGAAATCTAGCTGAGATACTGCATTATCAGCCTAGCGAAGGAAATTGACGATTCTAAGTTTATTCCCTCCGAGGCTGGCATTTCTCTGTGATTGTTCCATGTGACGCTGGAGAGCTTAGCTTGACTGTTAACATTGCTTGGGAGACAGAGGGTAGTTGAGGTCTCCTCTGCTCATGACCTTTGGATTTTTGCCCCGAAGCAAAGGAAATAATCCCTTTATCAAATATTTGCTAGTTGCTTAGAATAGAAATGTTCTCACTGCTGTGTTTTCATTGATTATTGAAAAGTTCACAGCTCACCCTGAAAATGATCTATGTGCCGGCTGCGGGTATGTATGTGTTCTGTGGAGTTAGGAAGGATGCCTGCCTGTCTAAGAACACTGTGTGGTTGGTTCCTAGAGTTTGTCCGGGTTTTGCCTCCTTTGGTTTCTTAGGTGAGACCTGGTTGAAAGGTTAACTTTGCAGAGGAAGGAAAGGGGATGAGGTCCTTGGTAATGAATGTAGCCTGTCATATGTTAGGATGAGGCCATTAAAAGGCAATTGGAAAACCGCACTTCTCCCTGTGCTACAAAGAAAAGAAAAAGACGCTCAGTGAAGGGAGATTATTTGGGTTAACTTGATGTGGCAGAGTAAAAGTTAAGTTGATGAGTTCAAGGCCAGCCTGGGCTACAGATGGAGACTCATCCTAACAGAACAAACACAACAGGAAGAGAAGGTAAATGGACTCTGTCATTCTGAAATAAATAAGTTAAACCTTTGTTCTCACTTGGGACGTTGCATCAGACAAAGGATGAAGTGATAAATAGACCGAATATTTGGTCAGCAGAGTAAATTGACTTTTGTTCTCAAGATGACTAAAAGTAAGTTAATAGAAACTTCAAGAAAATCTTTAAACTATAGAATTTTTTAAAGAATACAGAAATTTTGACTATATCTATCTATCTATCAATCAATCAATTATCTATCTATCTATCTATATCTATCTATCTATCTGTCTACCTATCATCTATCTATATGAATGATCAGTTTACAAATATTCCTGGATAAACAATATCAGAATATTTACTGCATATTATCATAACTTCATATAACAACTTCAGAGGTGTGTAATAGTAAGAAAAGCAAGCTAAGCCAGCTGGCCAAAAACTGTCCTATGACCATTTAAATAATGCATTCCAGAAACCAACAGCACAATACATTAAAAGTTGTAATGATATGGAAAACACTCACAGTTATAATTAAGTTAGGTTTTTTATTTCCCAGCCCAGTGTTTAAAAAAAAAAAAAACCAAGAGATTAAATGGTTTAGGAAAGAGAAACGAAAAATATGAAAGAAAAAGTATTTCAGGGTACAGACTAATAACTCCAGCTCCAGTTTATTTGTTTTGGTACTGGGTACCAAACTGGGGGCCTTGGGAGTTCTGGGAAAGTTCTCTAGTCCTGAGCTACCCCTCCTGAGGCCCCTGTCATTGTTTTATATCGCCCCCTCCTGCTCCTTACCAGTTCCCCATAGCTCTTACTAGGAAATCCAACAGTTTGATCTCTGAACTTCTCAGTCACAAGGTCATAGGAGAGGGGGTAAGAATGTGGAGGAGGGTGGGGCACACCCTGGGTCAGTGTGCAGGATTCACATTCCCATGGGTAAGGCTCTGAGAGGACATGGCATTTCTGGCTGTAGGCATATTCCCAACATCTTAAACATAAGGTACCAGTAGAAAGGACTTGCTCCTTTCTCTCTCCTCTTACTACCTTTTTCTCCCCTTCCCTCCAGGTGTTCAGGGATGGAAATACAATAGACAGCCAGAAAGGACTTGTTTTCTGTGAACAGCTAATGCCGAATGTACTGTGAGTTTATTGGTGTGACACCAGCTATGTTTGTCATCGAGCAAACCCCTTTCTATAGGAAGTGTGAGGTGGCTCTTTGCTGGCCTGAGGCATGGGACCCTCACACTCTGTAGGGAGGTTTCTTGCTCAGACTTGCCTGCATTCAGCTGCATTCATGGGTCCTATATTGTCTGGGGCTGCCTTTTTGATGGAGACCATATTGCTCTTGAAGTCCCAGAAAATGTTATCTAGCCCTTTGGAGAAAAATTGTCTTGATATTTAACCACCGGGAAGCTGATTGTAGAAGGAAGAGACGGAAGTCTTGTCAGGATAATTTTAGGGTCGAGGCCAGTGGGGCTCCACAGATAGACATTTAGAATCCAAAGGATGTGGTAGAATTAGTAAAGGAATAGTAAGTTTGTGTAGAAAACAGGACAGTGAGACACTACATGATTTTGTCACAGTCTCCTGTCACCTGAGCTTCAGGATGAAAAAGCTGCTCTAATTCCATTGAATTCTTCCCTAATAATATGGCTTTTTTTTTTTCAGCACAAAAGTCACATTAAATAAAATACTTCAGCGACAGGGAGCTGAATAGATTTCTTTCAAATGAAGCTCTGTTCTCCCACCGCTGGGCCATGCTGGCTTTTCACAGTTTCAGAACAAAACCATCTTGTGGGATTTGACCTTGAGTTTTTAAGCATTGATTGTGAACTAGATGATTAGATTCCCCTGCCCCAGCAACCAGGATCCTTTTCATCACTTTGCATGTGCGACATCCCCAACCTCCAGGCAACCAGTGCTGTATAAAATGTCCTTAAGGTACCCACATCCCCAGCAAGCTCTCTCATGGCACCCCCTCCATCATTAAAGGTGCCAAAAAGAGTGAAGATTATTAACAACGAAGGGCAAGTTTTGGCCAACAATTCCTGCTCTGCAAAGATACAAAGCATTAGGCACTATTTATTTTTTGTATATGGCTAGTGCTGTCCATACCCAAAGGTTATTAGCGTGAGGCCAACTCCATGCCAAGTCATTACTGCCATTCCGAGCAAACCTCTCCAGGGGTTTGTCTCCTGTAGGCTTACCTGTCACTTGGTCACCAGCTGAGGGCACTCCTTTAGAAATGTTAGGAGTTGGAACCTCTCCGTAGGAAGTGGGTTACTAGGGGTGCGTGCTGAGATTGGATTGACTCCTGACTCTGGATCTAAGGTGATCATCTCTCTTCTGCCTCTGCCATCAGACCTTCCAGTCATGGTGGATTTTATTCCTTCTTAATTCATGGTCCTTGCTAATGAGTAAAGTCATCTTGCCTTAAGGAATTTTTAAAAAATACATATTTTTGTCAGATTTATGAGAAGACTAAGGCACACACTTTCTTGGAGCACAGGTGTCCTGTCTGCTGTCTTAAGTGTCTGGGACACTTAGACTCACAGGCACTTTCCCTGGCTCAGGATTGCCCTCATATAAGCAATTCAGCACTGCTCACATGGATTCAAGGAGCTCTGTGGACTAGCAACACTCCTGACCGTGCCTCTCTGTGGCCTTCTGTTTCCCTGTGAGGGGGAAGCCAAGCTCAATAGTTTCCAAGGCATCTTCTAACTCTTTGATTTGGAGGCCTTCTGAGGCAGTGTGGGCAGTCCCTCTTCACAGCCCTGTGGTGCACCCTGCCTGAGGTGCCTTTGAAGTCAGCAGGGAAAGCAGTGGGCCAGGAAATCCCTGGGGCTGGAGAGAAGGCGAGCTCTTGGGGTTGGTTGCTCTAAGGACAGGACTCTGGAGGCTTGAGGTGTGGGATGGGCATGTATCAGACCACAAGCAGATGTGGCTGAGTCTGGGCTAGTTTTGCCCAGCTTTGGAACAAAGGAGAGAGGCCACAGGTATCGCATAGGACATAAGGCCATCACTGGGCTAATGCGTGGACTTTGCAGAGTCACACCTCGACTCAAAAGGGTCCAGGTACTTAGACCAAAGAAAGGGACAGAAGTCATTAGAACAGGTCACAGAGGGCTGTGAATACACAGTGTTAGGCTTCTATGAAGAGAGATGGCAAGTCTGAGCAGACTCAACTCGCAGTTTCTTCCAATTACCCAAGAAGACTGTCTTCCTCTTAAAAAATTGTGTGTGTGTGTGTGTGTGTGTGTGTGTACGTGCTTTTGTTGGCTTTGTTTTTTGTACTTTGAAGAAAAGTACTTAGCCCCCAGCACTCAGTTCTTCAAACCAGATAAAGACTTTGTGCTGAGTGGCTCATCATTCCACATAATTTGAACCTCACACCTGGTTGGGGTCGCATTCAGTCAGGGGACAAATGGGAGCCGAAGTTGGGCTCCCACAGCTCCCCAGCTGGAATGTTCTGCAGCTACCTTGCAAAGATCTCAGAGCAGATTAGAGTGCACTCTTGCTTCCAAAGCACATTTGCATGCCTAATGCTGCCGCTAGTGCAAGAGAGCAAGTGCCTTACTTGACACCTTGACCTAGCTCGGGCCTCTCCGACCTACCTGTTATTGGATGCTTGCCTGAGTACCACAGGATGTCTGTGACACCATCCCTGGTCTCTAACTCTTAAGATGCCAGTAGCAGGCCCTTCTCTGCCAACTCTGTCACTCAGTGATCACAGCATCCAAAAGTTCGAAAATTTTGCAGAATCGCAGCCTTGCTTCAACAGAATGAGAATCTGTCACATGACCCACATATCCATTTGCCATTAAAAGAAAGATCTCTATATTAATTTTTTTTTAAAAAAATGGTGTTCCGTTTTGTTTTCTTTTATACCAAAATTCTATTGCTCCCCATTGACTTAGCTCCCTCTCCCTGCCTGGCTGAGATCCTGGCGGGTGTCACTGGGAAGCCTTTGCCTTCTTGGCAGCCTCCCAAATTTCTCAAACATTTTCTCTTTGAAGCCTGGAGCCTCCTAAGGAAGTATTAAGAGCCAACCAACTATGAAAGTGGTGCTCTCTTCTCTCGGCTAAGTGCCTCTGCTCAGGCAGTAAAATGTTCCAGTGGCACAAACATATGGCATCAACGTGGCCTCCGAGAGCCGTGCTGGGAGGTTAACAGGCGTGGAGGAAAAGGAGACAGGTTGTGCTCTGCTCAGAAAGCTGACAGAATAGGACCTCCCCTTCCTTAGGAGGACCGGACTGGGCTTTCTTGGGGTTCTTCATTCTGTATATTCATGCTTTGTGTGTCTTGGCACTATCACGTACTGTTCCTTTAGTAAGGCTTGCTCTAGACCCTGGCGCCTTCCATACAGAGAGACTTGGAGCAGCCATATCGCCCAGCATTAGTCTTATGACTGACTCCAGGCAGGCACCCGCCTTCCATTAGTCAAAAGGATGCAAGCCATTCAGCAGCCACGCACTGCATTCTCAGTTCATAGGCTCTTGAGAGTGGCATCCATCACTTTGGAGACTGAGCAGGCAATTAGGCTAAAGGACTGGTCGGAGATCAGCTTCGGAGGCCGCAGAGTATCCCAGTTTAACGATTCCGGGATGAGCAAGGCTAGTGAAGGTCACTGGCATGTTCTATCCACAAAGATACCGACTATCAGGTTTCCCAATTATACAAGAATGAGACCTCTCCTTCCTGGATGCTGTTATCAAGGCACATTGTTAATGGGTGTTTGTAAATTAAATGTATCTTGTCATCATCATCACTGTATATGTGCACCATGGAGTTTGTGCAGAGGTTAGAACACAACATTGTCTGTCTTTTCATCTTATCTGGGTTTTAGGAATCAGACAGGTTATCAGGCCTGCCTGGTAAGCACTTTTATACTCCCAGCCATCCCACTGGCCCTATAATGGACATATTCTTGGAATTTATTCCCAGAACATATATTTTTGGAATAAGTAAGGGTCATCTGAAAATTGTTCTCCCCTCTTCATTTCCTTTTGAAATGGGGTCTCACATAATTCAGGCTGGTCTTGAACTTCTGACTATCTGAGGACAGTCATGAACTTTGATCCTCCTGTCTCCATTTCTGGATGTTGAGTTTACAGGCATAAGCTACCAGCTTTATACATTGCTAATGGTTTGATCTAGGACTTCATGTTCTCTGCCAACTTAGTTACACACACAGCTTTACCTAGAAAAATCTATCAAAGGCAAATGCAGTGGGTTCTTCATGAAAGGATATGAGGGAGTACCCTGAGCTATAGTTGAAAGCGGGCACTGGGTATGAATCTGGGAGCATCCAGGCCTTGGCACTACACATTGTGAATGTATGGGTCCTGTTTAAATTCCAGCTTAGTCTGTATATATACAACACACATACACCTACACACACACACACACACACACACACACACATACATATGGAATGTATTCACCTTATACACTGGACTGAACAAGGATGTTCTGCATCTTAAAATGCTTTCTTTTTAAAATTTTTAATTAATTTATTTTATAAAATATCATTATAGCTCACAAAATTTGTTACATAATAATATATGATGAATACATGATTTTTTTCCTTTTCTTTTTCTTTTCTTTTCTAAGAAGGGCCAAGGCCTTCACATTTTGGCCTTCCTTCTTTTGGAGGCCTCATAAGGTCTGTGAATTGTATTTTGGGTTTTCAGAGCTTTCTGGGGCTAGTATCCGATTATCACTGAGTGCATACCATGAGTGTTCTTTTGTGACTGGGTTACCTCACGCAGGATGATATTCTCTAGTTCCATCCATTTGCCTAGAAATTTCATAAAGTCATTGTTTCTAATAGCTGACTAGTACTCCATTGTGTAAACATATCATATTTCTGTATCCATTCCTCTGTTGAAGGACATCTGGGTTCTTTCCAGCTTCTGGCTGTTATAAATAAGGCTGCTATGAACATGGTGAAGCATGTGTCTTTATTACATGTTGGAATATCTTTGGGGTAAATGCCCAGAAGTGGAATAGCTGGGTCTTCAGGTAATACTATGTCCAATTTTCTGAGGAACCACCAGACTGATTCCATAGTTGTTGTACCAGCTTACAACCCCACCAACAGTGGAGAAGTGTTTCTCTTTCTCCTCATCCTTGCCAGCATCTACTGTCATCTGAGTTTAAAATGCTTTCTTTTGATAAGACTTCTGAAGTATTTTCACATTAAGTCTCTAGGAGCTCCAGCTTTTCATTCATTTCACAAGTATTTATTGATCACTTACTTTGTTCCAGGCACTCACCAAGGTGCTTGGATTTAGCAGTGAAAGTAGGTACCAATCTTCCTTGTTTCCTTCCTTCCTTTTTCCTTTCTTCATTCCCTCCTTCCTTCCTTTCCTTTTTAAAATAGAGTGTGATTAAAAATCTACTTTAGTGTGGTGAGGGACATGTGTATGTGTGTTAACCTGGGCAGTCTCATGCAGAGGCCAATTGCCAACATCTGATATGTTCCCAAATGCTCTCTACCTTAGTTTTAGAGGCAAGGTCTCTCACTGAACATGGAGCTCACTGAACTGCTAGACTAGCTGGCCCAGAAATCCCCACTCCCCATATCTTCTTGTCTCCCCCTTCTCAGTGCTAGAACTATGCCTTATACTTGCCTTTTATATAGGTGCTGGGGATTCAAACTCTGTTCCTCATGCCTGCAGAGTGATGATATCACTCACTGTCCTGCCCTCATCTCACTTTCCAGGAACTTACGTACCGAGTGTGGTTCCACCATGCCTCCAGGAGAGAAGTCTGGTGTCCAACAATGGTTAGAGCAGTTATGGACAAAATGTGCCCCATTCATTCTGTGTTGGGTACTGGAGAAGGAAGCATTTGCCAAGAACAAAGATTCTGGAACCCAGCCTCAGTGGTGGGTGGATTGGATAACTGATACATGAGCAATTAATTTGGAGACTGAAAAATGCAAATTCGTGACAGGCGTCATGACAATCTAAGAATTTTCAAATACATCTCTGGGAGAAATAATTCATTAAGGCTTACCAAGGGATGTCAAGGCATGGTGCCTGGAACATTCTCTGTAAACACTTGCGTGAATGAACAGTTGAATGAAGAGAAGAGCTGTCATGTATCCATTGCATGGGCTTTGCACTGCGCATCTCCAGGGCATTCCATTAAGATAGTAGAGCTAACATACAGGCCAAGTACAGCAGTTCTATCCAGCGTCTTGTTCAAGCACTCTCAGTACATCTTTTCTTATGTCCTACCTCCTCTTTCAGTGGAGTTTCCCTGGGAGGTGCCAAAAGTGGAAACTGGAGCCAGATAGCTCAGTTCTTCCCCAGGTTCATAAAGTGTTTCAGGGAGGGGGTCTCAGAGTTCCAGCAGGGAGGACGGGATAAAACTGTCTCTGGAATGTGATGGAAGCATGGAAGCATCTAGGCCTCTGGGGCTCAACAGGAAGTCACTGAAGTGGTGGTTTTCTGGGTCTTGGGTTTCATGGTTTAAGTTCGAGTGCTCTTGTCCGGTAAGTTCGTGGGATTTGCTTTCTACTGAACTCTTCTTCCTCCTTTTCTCAAAAGACTTGAGAAAGATCCAAGAAAACAGCAGCTGAGGGAGGTTGTGGGCACACCATAGATACTGTTGGAGATTGAGGGGTATCAGCAGAAGTGGGGGAGATTGGAGCCAACACCAGCGAGCTGTTTCTGTGAGAACTCGCTTTGAATATCCGACCTTCCTCAGAGCCAGCAGTAAGGAAGACTGTGATATGTCAAGCTAGCCTTGGATTCTCTTCTTAATTCTGGTGAACTGTGCTTATGAACAGGCTCTTACACTTTCTTCCTGTTTGTCCTCCTTGAAGAAATCAGGAAGTGTCAAGCAAAGATCAATGCTGCTGAGCCACACATGTGATTCCTTGAATCATCCCACAGATCTTGAAAGGAAGATTACCACACCCAGTAAGACTGTGGAAAGCCAACTGATGCCCCTTGCTCATTAAGAACATTTAATTAATTCTCAGTAAACACCCAGAGCACTTAGATCCCAGGGCCACAAAGTGTATAAGACAGGCTTTGATCATATTGGGAAAGTGTGGATGGAGTTGGAGATGACTTTGAAGGTTTGGTGGGAAATGAGAGTTTGAGCTTTTGGGTTTCTGGAGGAGGCAGCATACCTTTTGTGGACAAATCTAACTCCATGTGCTATGAACATCTCTTCAAGTGGCAGAGCCTATAGAACCTTAGAGAGAATCTACTTACAGGTGTGAACATGTCTTATGATGTGTTTTTTTTGCTGGTCTTCCTAATAAAAATGGGGAGACTGAGGCAGAGATGTGTGTTGCTAAGTTACATGCTGGACCGAGTGTCCCAGAGTGTTACGTCCTTTGTTTTCCATCTTCAGACTAACTCCTGAGTAACTTGTACTCTTTATACAGTATGAGTTCTCATGGCCTCGGCCATTGCCTTACACAGGAGGAAGGCTGTGCTCTGGTAATGAGGGCCATGCCCCCTGTCATTTGGCTCGATTTTTCATTCTTAGAGCACTTCAGGGATGAAGGTATTGCTTTCTCCCCATTTGACATATGGTAAAGTTGAGGTCCACAAAGATGGCCTCTCCCCAGTGACACAGTTGTTAGAAATGCCTGTCTATGTGTTTATGTGTGGTGGGGTATGAATGCGTGTATATTTGTAGGTATTCACAAAGAGTCCAGAGGGGGACTTCAGATATTTCGCTGAACCTGGAGGTAGGCTAGCAGCAAGCAGGCCCCAGTGATTGTCCAGTTGATCATCCACCCATTGTTTACATGGGAATTACACAGAGTGTTTACATAGGTGCTAGGGATTCGAACTTGGGTCCTGATGCTTGAATAGCAATCATTCATACCCACTGAACCATTTCTTCACCCTAGCCTCATATTCTTATGTCTTTTTTTTCCTGCTAGATTTTAGATGTCTAGCAGGAATGAATTCCCTGTAATTAATTCCTCTGTCCCTCAAACTACCTGAAAAGTGAATTCCCTGTAATTAATTCCTCTGTCCCTCAAACTACCTGAAAAGTATCTTTCTCTCTAAGGAGGCTATTCTTCAGCTTCCCATACCTACTAAACATGGCGACTGTCACTGAGTCTGGCTTGGCCTATGTGGCTTCCTATTGGTGACTTCCCATGTCCTGTCTATCTGGTAGGCAGGTGAGAAGGGTTTGCTAGCACACAGCTGTCCTGGTGTTAGGTGTAGCATCACATAGTAATTTAGATATTATCAAAATGTTGTACAAACTCATTTTGTGCAGCTTTGTTAGTTATCAGGCACTGCTAACTTGGAGAATAATCTCAATAGCTCCACACAAGGAAGCAACTGCAGAGCAGTTATATAATATTACCAGTGAGCCAGAGACCACCTTGGTCTTCGCTGGGCCATGCCAATGCAAGGCCTACTTCACAGTCAGCACACCTGACCAGAGTACTGTCTATTTTGTGCCAGCTATTTCCTGGGTCTGGTAGGCTACAGAGGAGGTGGAGGAAGAAGACAGTATATAAAGGTCTTCAGAAGCCTTTATTCCAGCCTGGCTGACTCCTTCACAATAAATGCTAAGAGTGCTTTACAAAATAGAAGACTATGCATTTTACAACATCCAATTTATCTCTTTCTTGCTTTTCTCTGAAAACACACACATACACATACATACATGCACACATCATACACACACACACACACACACACACACAAATATCAACATCCATTATTTCTGAGCTTAATTTTTATTTTCTTCTCTAACTTGTCTAAAAATTTAATAATAACATATGGAAAATGTCATCTTTGTTGCTTAAATAGGCAACAATAATAAACAAGATATATTTAACATATACCTATTATCTTATTTGCCCTGTTTTCTTTTTAAAAATCACTCACCACTTGTAGAAATGCCTTACAGAAAGGTATCCAAGGCAGGAAGGGAGAGAGATGTCATTCAGGGGTGAGGAGATCATCATTTGAGTCAGGAAATCCAACTTAATTATGGTCCGCCAGCCTCTATCACTCTCCTCTTGTGCTTTCCCAGGTTAGGTAATTCCAGGTGTCTTCTGACAATTGCCATCTTGCAATGAAAATGCCAGGGCTGGCACATTTCAGCATCTCGGCTTCCACAACCCCAGCTGTCAGCAGCTGCATCTGTTTAATCAGGACCTGCGATGCTCTCTTCCATCAGGCAACTCTTAACTTTCTCAGGGAATGGTAAACCTGGATGGAAGGGAAAGACATCAGTTGAATTTTAATTGTATCTTGCCGTTGAGAAAATATATTGAAGAAGTGGTCTTAGGATGGCTTGTCCATGGAGGGATAGATGATGCAGATGTTGGGGGGGGCTGAGCATCACTGTCATTTCCTCCACAGTGGGATGCTGTGGGTCATCAAAAGGCTTGGTACCCAAAAGCAGCTGATGGAGAGCAGAGAA
>NC_137956.1:35617735-35867735 GCF_963924665.1 Micromys minutus
AGAATAGAGTTTATTCAGGGATGGGGAGGGGCGTTAAGAGGGTAGTAGAGGCAGAGAAAGGGAGAGAAGAGGAGAAGAGGAGTAAAGGAGAAGAGGCAGGCCATGAGCATGTGGAGAGAAGGGGGAAGAAGGAAAAGGAGCGAGAAGGAACAGAAAGGCAAGAGCAAGGGAGAGAGGAGGGGGCAAGCAGCCCTTTTTATAGTGCCAGGTACCTGTGGGGTGGGGTTTAGACAGAATGCTAACAGCTAGTCCTTTGATCTTGTTCACGTAGTAAAAGGGGGAAACAAAGCAAATATAATGACTTGATCAATGTTATGTCGCTTCCTAGTAGTTGACTGAGGACTAATGGAAAAATTAGAAATATTAGACAGGCTATCTATCCTTTTCCTCCCTGAGGGCCCCTTGTCTCCTAGTGCTTCTAGCACTGTGCACATTCGGCTGTGAGGACCCAGCCATGCTATCGGAGGAGTGGGGACTCATTTGCCAGAAGCAGATTAACAAAGCACATCTCTGTGTCTGGGGTAGCAGTAGCTGTTGAAACATCTGAGCACTGTACTCCTCTGAGGTCTGCCCTTTTCACTACTGGATAAAACTAGGTTTTAATATGTCTGTTTCTTTCCCTGTTGCTGTGATCAAAGACTGACAAAAACAACTTAATAGAGAAGGGTTTTTTTCTGGGTTGACAGTTTCAGAAAGATATCGTGGCAGAAAAAAACGTGGACAAGAAAGGTATGGCGGTGTAGCGGGAGAGTGCAAGGTCATGTGGCATCTGCATTCAGAAGCAGACACTGACTGCAAAAGGGGCCTGGCTGTAGATCCTACAGGATACCTTAGCTACCCACTTCCTCCACGGAGGCCCCACTTCCTAAAGGCTCCACACTTTCCAAACAGCACTACCAGCTGGGAAGCAAGTGTTTGTGGATTTAGTGACATGAGCCAATGGGGGAACATTTCACAATCAAATATAACAAATATCCTGGGGAACCCAGGCACATGCAGACACACACACAAACTCACACATAGACACACACACACATGGGGGGAGGGAAGACACACACAGTTTTTCAGGCAAATGAATTACAAACTTGGGGTGGGGTTCTTGAACGCAGAAGTTCTATAGACAGTGGTGTGCATGAAAACCATGATGGAGAAAACATGTGTTTTCTCCTCCAGATAGGGCTTGTCTGCACAGCCCTGGCTGTCCTGAAACTCACTCTGTAGTCTATTCTGGTCTTGAACTCAGAGATCTCCCTGCCCCTGCCCCCTGAGTGCTGGGATTAAAGTACCACCACCACTGTCCAACCTTACCATATCTTCTTGTAGCCCATTATTCTCTCCCATCAACCTTGTAGGTCTCCATAATTCTTTTAGCATTTGTACATTTTGCAATGTTTCAGAAATACTGGTGCCAAGCTTCCATCACTAAAATTCTAGGCTTTTTATTTTTCATTTCCAAACACCTTTTTAAAGTGACACAGACATTTCCTTCCAGACCTTCTCCTTGCTAACAGATCCTGCCTTTCCGGCTGTCACACACTGTCCCAGGAGCCCTGATCTTCCACACTAACCCCAAGCCTACTGAGAGCTACTGGCCGTAGTAACCCCTCAGGCAGATCTGATCCTCCTACTTCTGGACTCTGCAAGCGGATGATACTTGGGTTGATATGAATCAAGTTAAGTGTCTGTCTGCATTAAATAAACTCACTCTGCTCTCCAAGGTGTGGCGAGCCAAGGATGCTCTTAGGTACCCGGGTTCTCCCTCCTTCCCCCCTCTAGTTAATTCCCCCCACTTCTCTCTGACACTATGGAGTTTCTCTCCTTCTAGGCAGCGGCTTCCGCTGCTTACACCATGTGTTGCTTCCTCTTCCTCCTACCTGCTGGCTTTTTCAGCTCCAGCCTCTTCGCTTTCCTGCCTGAGTTCACCCTATTTTTAATGGAATCTCTCCTCTGGTTCTCCTCACTCTCCACCTACTCTCTGTGTTCCTCCACAATCCCCTAGCTATAAATAACCTAAGGCATCCAACCTTTTGCTCTCATGGAGAAATGAATAATTAAAACTCTAAAGGAAGACACATGGATTAAATCAGGCATTTGATTTCTTCAAAACACAGAAAGCATTTTATGGAGTTCTGTGCAAATGAATGAGTCACAGGCAGTTACTTCAAGAGGGAAGAAAGTTGAGGTTTGGTTCTATCCCTGACCCATTACAGAAGGAGCTTGCTAATGAATATCAGATGTTGGTCAGAAAGGACACTTCCAAATTCAGCAGCATGAGCCACAGGGTCCCAACTGTGACTCCTGTGACGGTGGCAGTTCTCTGGCCAATGGTGCTGTCCCTTCATGTTCCTTTTCCAAAGTGCTACACTGCAAATTCTGGGTGCTTGCCAGCTTAGCCTGCCCTGAGGAGAATTCATCTGTTAGGGATAATCTGGTCAGGACCTGGGGAGATGACTTAGTTGGTAAAGTGTCTTCCATACAAGCACAAAGACCTCATCTCAGAACCCCAAAACTCATGTTTAAAATCCAGTGCCATGGCCTCTGTTTGTATCCACAGCGCTGTGGAGCACCACAGCCTGGAGCCCACTGGCCGGTTAGTCAAACGATGAGATCTAGGTTCATTGAGAGACCCAGGTGGAGGGCTGATGAGATAGCCCAGCTAGTGATGGGCTGACAAGCCTGATGACCTGAGCTTGATCCTTTTAACCCACAGAGCAGAAGGGGAGAATTAACTCCTAAAGATTGTGCTCTAGCATGCACACACATGCAAAGAGACATGCAAGCATGCACACGTGCACACATGCGAGATCTGGTGGATGAAATTTGATAGTTGCAATCTTTCATAGATGATCTGAAGATAATTTGTGAGACAAATCCAAGCTTAGGTCAGTGAGCTTCATAGAGATAATGTCTCAGGAAATGGGCGGTCATGTGGAGGATATTGGGAGATTCCTAAGATTCCGAGGTGCCAAGCAGTTGTCTGTTAAGTGCTCAACATTAGCCCTCTCATTTCCCTCCTCAGGTTGGTTTCCTTCTAGAGTCTCTTGAGTTCTACATTTTCTCTTGTGCTGACACATCCTGCTTAGATAGGAGCCAGGCAAGTGCAGGAGTTAGGATGTGCTATGTCATGGTCAGACTGCTGTTCTGGGAATGAACTTGCTGGAAGAAATGTGAAGAAGCATTTTCTTTTTTATTATTTTATTGGATATTCTCAGTATTTTCATTTCAAATGTTATCCCCTCCCCCCATCCCCTCCCATCTCCCCCTCCACTTGCTTCCATGAAGATGCTCCCTCTCCCAATCACCCTTTCCACCTCAGTGCCTCGGCATTCCCCTACACTGTGAAAACACTCCTTCCCTGGACCAAAGGCCTCTTCTCCCACTGATGCCAGACAATGCTATCCTCTGCTACATATGCAACTGGAGCCATGGGTCTCTCCATGTGTGCTCAGTGGTTGGTGTTTTAGTCCATGGGAGTTTTGGAGGGTTTGGTTGGTTGATAATGTTGTTCTTCCCATGAGATTGCAAACCTTTCAGCTCCTTCAGTCATTTCTCTAGCTCTTTCATTGGGGTCCCCTTGTTCAGTCCGTTGGTTAGCTGCAAGCATCCTCAACTGTATCTGTATGACTCTGGCAGAGCCTCTGAGGAGGCATCATATCTGGTTTCTGCCAGTAAGCACTGCTTGGCATCAGCAGTAGTGCTTGGGTTTCGTGGCTGCATGAAGGGTGGATCCTAAGGTGAGGCAGTCTCTGAATAATCTTTTCTTCAATCCCTGCCTTAAGGTAGGGCTCGAAGAACCTCATGTTGGAAAGGAAGAGGCCTTTCTAGAACCTTTGATGGGAAAGTGTTAGTTAGATACACAAGAGGGAACAGAAACTTGAATCTTCGGTAAACAAGCACACAGAATTTAAAGAAACATTGGTACTTTGCCAATATAATACCCAAATCTTCTATCTTCAAATCTGACAACCAGTAAACTAGCTAAGAATGATCAGAGTTGCATTTGTGTGAACATGTGTGTGTGTGTGTGTGTGTGTGTGTGTGTGTGTGTGTGTGTGTGTTAGGCATCTGATTCTAGAAAAAAAAAATGTAATAAAATGCAAATTGTACCTCAGAGGAAACTTACCAAGTGAACTTTAAGACGTCTTTGAACAGAAAAGAGGAAGATGTGCCTTTCATGTTATAGAGCAGTCTGTGCATTTGGCTCACGCAGTCTTGGTCTTGTCCTTTTAAACATTGATTAACTACTTTAATGTACAAAGGACAATTTTATCAGACCCCCCTCAACTCCCAGTAAATATGTTACTGTAAAAGTTTAGGCCCTTGGGGAGGAATCTCTGCTAATTGGAGTTAATTACTCGTTTTAACCTGTTCAAACCTTAGAGATGGCTTCAGGGTCTGGTTCCAGGACACTCAAAGACAAGCCTTCAAAGGGATTTAATTAATTTCATTTGTCCGCACTTTGCTGCCCAAAGGAAGGGAAAGTGTTTGGCAAGCAGCGATTTGTTTTGAGGAATGGCTGGGAGAAAATCACACTGGGCTCTTCCTAAGCTGTCTGGAGCATCGATATCGAATGCCCGGGAGTCTAGTTAAAAGGAGTATCACACACATGTGCCCTGTGTCATGCGCCATGAATCGCGATCCGACTTTTAGCCATAGTCTGAGTGTGTGAATGAACGGGTCTCTGGCTCTTGTGCCTTCTCTTGGGCTCTTTTCTTCCTCTCGGTTTGTCTTGTCCAACTTCGATGCGATCACCTTATCTTATATTTTATTTTGTTTATTTATTTTATTTTTATTTATGTTATACTGTTTTGCTATATTTTATCATCATCCATTAGAAGCCTGTCTTTTTTTTTTCCCTAATGGGAGACAGAAAGGGGAGGAACGTTGGGAAGGAACTGGGAGGGGCAGAGGCCGAGGGAACCGTAATCAGTAATCAGTGTGTGTGAGACAAGAATCTACATCAGTAAAAGCAAAAATGCACGTCACAGCTTATCAGGTGAGGGACAGCTGCAGGGATGTAGCCGTCGCTGGTCCACCAGCCCCACTTGGAGAAGCCAAGAGTGGGCACTTCAAACTGTCATCCCTTTATCCTCCAGTCTGCAAAATGCATACCTGCACCTCCAGCTGTTAGGGCATGGAGTTGTTCATTTATTTTTTCTTATTAAAACTTTTCAGTTTCAATATGGAAATCTTGGGCATCTATTGCTGCTATATATTTTTGACTTTCATCTACAGTTTTTTTTTTTTATCTCATCTGTATCTGCAGTACAGACTATATCTTAGTACATTATAAATATCGCCTTTGAAAAAAAATTTAATTTCCGTTGTTATCATACAGAAATACTGTGTGTATATTCATGGGTGGTATATGTGCTATGCATACACAAGTGTGTCTGCATGTGTATGTGATTGTGTGTGTGGGTTAGACATGTATACACAAAGGCCAGAGGCTGAAGTTGAGTGTTGTTCTTAGTTACTCCCCACTTAATTAATTAATTTATTTTTATTGGATCATTTATGTATTTACATTTCAAATGTTATCCCCTTTCCCGGTTCCCCCCTCTTTTATCCCCCCTCCCCCTGCTCCTATGAGGATGCTCCCCCTCTGATCCACCCACTCCCACCCCAACACCCTGGCATTCCCCTACACTGGGGAATTGAGCCTTCACAGGACCAAGGGCTTATCTTCCTATTGATGCCAGACAAAGCCTTCCTCTGCTACATATGCGGTGGAGCCATGGGTCCCCCCATGTGCACTCTTTGGTTGGTGGTTTAGTGCCTGGGAGCTCTGAGGTTTCTAGTTGGTTGATATTGTTCTTCTCCACTTAATATTTTAAGGCAGAGTTTCTCATTGAACCTGCAATTTACCTATCCAGTTAGATGCCTGGCCCAAGAGCTCAGGTCTACACACTTCCTGGCCCCAAGAGCTGGGGCTACTGAGTGTACCTCTGTTTCTGGTCTGGGCTGGGGCTACAAGAGGCACTCAGTCCCTCACAATTTGAGGTAATCACTGTGCTGACTGAGTCATCACCCTAAACATCTGGTGTGTTATGTGACCTTATATGTGCTTCCGTTTGCTCTGTTGTGTTTTTCAGGGTTTGTTTGTTTGTGTGTTTGCTTGTTTTGTTTGACAGTATCTCATTGTGTTGGTCAGGCTAGATTAAAAATCCTTGAGGGTCTTTGACTCTAGGATAGAGTGCCAGGCGTGTGCCCCAGTGCCCTGCCTGGATAATGCTGTTTGTCAGCACTTGGTTCCTGAAGCTTCTTTGCAGACTTTTGGGATAGTCACTTTAGCTGCAGTGGGGGGATAGCTTGATCTCTTCTCTTGCTATCTGGATGCCTTTCTTTGCAGTTTTGCATTAGCAAACCTGTCAGGGATGCGGTCAAATAAGAGCACTTGACTGCTTTTCGCTCTAGGAATATTTGGCAGGCAGCATTACAGGAGTCTGGGGATAGAGGCTTAGACCCAGTGCTCCTTTCCGGTTAATACATTTGGGCTGTGGCTTTCATCCTCGCTGGGTTGACAAAGGTGGTTTGCCCTAAATGAGACATCCTTTCCAGAGTTCAGCTTTAACCTGGGCATTTTGTTTCCGCTTCAGCACTCTGGGTGACACCTGCCTCCCTGTGAAATCCTGCTAGGGAGTGCAAGAATCCCTGCCTCCCTGTCCCCCATTCTCCCTCAAAAACAGGCTTTTTTCTGTGTCAACAGCCTGTGCTTAAATATCAACAGTGTTTCTCTGGAGCTATCTGCTTCTTGGGGAAAAAAATGCTGATCATGGAACACAAGTTCCAAGTGTCCTGTGCCCTTCTCTGAGGTCTTGAACCAGGCTAGTTAGTTATCTGCCTGGTTTCAGGACTCCTTCAATGCTTTGTAACCAGAGCCTCAGGGCAGTCTCCACTCTGCAGGGGTGGGGGTGGGGGTATCTTCCGCAGCCAGCTCTTCCCACTCACTCACTCTCAAAGGACACAAGTACAAAGGACAGTATAAGGTAGAAAAGGCTCTTAACATAGCTAAGCTGTGAAGATGAAAAGCACACACTTCAGGCCCTTACCTGCAGCTTTAACTAGAGGAAGAAATGGGCCGGAGAACAAGAGGTCTGCATAACTTAGCCATCTTGGTCAAAGTGTTCTCTATGTGGCCATTGTTTCAGTCCTGGTTCTGTACAGGGGCCCAAGAAGTTCTCCCAATTAAGGGGGCGAAAGCCAGTTACTACAAGATTATTGCTCCTGCTTGGAGTTGATCTGTCTGGTGGCTCTATTCCTAGAATATCAGCTGGCAGCAGGTTTAGAGCAGTCAGAGACTGAAGACTTCCCCAAGTTTTGTGAGAGGGAGGGGTCTGAGAGCTGACAGGATTCAGCTACCCTTATCTCAGTCTTGAGAGGGGATATGGTAGGTGAGATATTACCAATTTATAGGCAGGCTCTTTTCGGAATTAACATGCTTGTGTGTAGCCCGAGGCAGGTAACTGATCCAAACGTTAAAAAAAGGAAATTGTTAAGGAAAATTAAAAAAAAAAAAAAACTTCAAATGCAAATCACAATTAGAGACTGAAATTATTCTTGCACAAAGCTGAAGCTACTGATTGTGTTGTTTTATAAATCTGAATAAATTATAATGTTTTATTTTTCAAAATGTTGCCATATAATTTATAGAAGTCTATAGAAATAGAAAGCAAGTTGATCATTAAAGATGTGTAATCCTTTGACATGGAATCTTATTATGTAGTCCTGACTTGTCTAGAAATCACAATGTGGACTACGGTGGCCTCTGACTCACAGAGATCTACCTGTCTTTCTTTGTCTCCTAAATCCTAGGATTAGAGGCACGTGCCATTTTGTGTATCAAGTCGTGAGATAAGCAGGGTTGAGTGTGCTGTTGCTTATATAAAGTCTACACTGATCACGAGCGTCATTCTTCACCTGGTGGGGAAATAGGCTTCAGCTGCAAATGTACAGAAACCCACTCTGCAATCTCCAAAGCCCAGTAACTGTTCCTCTCTACTGATCTCAGTAGCTACTAGAAGCTTTCATTTCCTTCAGAGATGTAATAATTCATCCTTAAACCTATAAGGTCATGTTCTGTTCATGCCTCTCTTTATGGGGGCTTCTGACTGTAGTCAGGCAGGATGCTCTAAGCTCAATTTTAAAGTACACTGCCCTGGAAAGCAAATACAGTGGTGCACACAACTACAAACCATCTCCTAAGCCTGCATCTTCAAGCCCAGTAGTCAGCTCCCTGTTTGAAAGAACCTACCTATGGAAGAGTGATTCAGATTTAACCTGTGAGTTTGGGGGGACTTTATGTCCACAATAGACTTAGACAACAGTGATCCACTGTTGTATGAGTTGATCTCTTTCAAAGCTATGGGGACTAGCCCAAAACAAACTGCAACTGCCATCAAACAAATTTTGTAAATTTAAAGATTCACACATGGAAGCATCCTTATACTTGGTGAACTATGTAAGCCTCGGAGTACACTTTTATAAAATGGGGACCATTCTGGCAGGCATAGAGAATGTGCAAACAATAAAGCCCATGCTCCCACTTTTGTGAGTGGTGATCCACTCCCACAGTAGTGCAGATGAAGAGGTTCATGGTCCTCTTCAATACCCTCATATAATCTATAATTAATTATCAGATTCAATGAGGAAAATAATGGTAAAGGGTAGGAAATTATTTAATATAACTCTGTTAGGATGAGATGGCCAATAATCCTTTAACTTCTCTTTGGGAATAAGGACATGAGCTTTAAGATTACAGAGTGAAGAAAAGCAAGAAGCATGCACAGCCAGGAAGTATTGGTGAAGCTATGGTCTGGTTTGTGAAGCTCTGAGGAAGCCTTCATTATCACTTGAGCAACTTTATTCCCATCAGGAGATGGTTGTTTCTGCAGAGAGGGACAGTCTTAATATAGGAAAAATGCCTATGAGGATCTTTGTTCTTGGCAAGTCTAGGGAAATGACCGGAGATGCTCAGATGGCCACCTAGCTGTCTGGATAGGACTTTGTAAAAGATGGTGCTTGAGAATGCTTTAGTCTCTCTCGTCTTATTGTCCTCAGTGTGGATGAGGGGACATCACCTCTCCTTAAGCAATAAACATCCCATGTGCAGAATGGGCAGAAGTCTGACCCAATGTAAAGGAGACAGATGCCAAATCCAGGCAGAAATACTGAGATCTATCCTGTGATTAGTTATCTAATTGGCATCTTTGGTCTCAAGTGAAAATTCTATGTGTCTAGACAAGTACCATCCCCATCCGACAGTCAGCGTGTCCTACAGACTCCATCATAAATATTTATAAGTTAGGTCCACTCCTGTCTCTACAGATGTCACCCTTGTCCAAGCTAATAGCATCCCTCTGGACCTCTAGCCGATTCTATTTTCTGGCCCCCATCCAATAAGCTCTCCACACTGTGGTTAGAATGATCTTTTTAAAAATGTAAATCTGATTATGCCACCACCCCTGGCTTAAAACCTTTCAAAGGCTTCCTATTGCTCCGAAGATAAGACCAGAGTCCTTACTGTGGTTTTCTCCAGACCTTACTTTCTTTTGCCCCTGCTTAGATCAGCCACCTCTGTTTACTGCTCACCACCGATCCAATCCTTACTCTCCAACTGCACCTACCTTCATTCAACGGCAAAGCTCTCGCTTTTTTTATACAGCCTAGGTCAACTTGGCTGAATAAGTATCTATTTGCTTTGTAGTCTAATACTCCAATATCTGAGGTAGAAAGGTAGTGGGAGGCTTCCCTGACTTCTGCACGTCTACTTTTCTCTCCTTTAAGACATGGCAGAGACCCACTGTGCTATCTGTAATCAATAGTATCTATTATTCCAGTTACCTGATTTCAGTAGTCTATGGCTTGCTGACAGACAGCATACAAGCCAAGGATTATTTATGGGCCTGGTTTGAGCATTGACATCGGGTAATGGCACTGGGGCATGACTAGAACATGTAGATCTAGAACTCTGCTATCTGCAGCAGCCCGGGGAGGTCTTTTCAGAGACCCTTGCTCAGCTGAAATTGGGATGCTTGACTTTTGTGCAGGAAGAACTTCAGTGGAGGTCAGTATGAAGCAGAGATAATTTAAGCGTGTTGTCAAGCATGGGGAGTAATAGAGAGGCTCTCAGAGGAAATAAAACACATTCAAATCTGGTTGTGGGCTTTTTAAAGGACAATCACTCTAAATGGTATATTCAATAGCCATACACACACATGCACACACACATGCACGAGTGTGCATATGTGTGTTACACCTCAGTGTGTTCCTCAGAGCCTTTTTTTTTTGATAAGTGAGAACATATAATGATTTCAGATGTGCATTTCAGGATTACAGCTAATAAGGTAAAGCTTAGTGGAAAGGGGTGCGAGTTAAGATAATCTTTGCTGTTAATGAAAACATAGTCTTATTTATTGAGATTCCCCAGAAAATTTTTACAGCTAGAAATGGAATAAGGTCATACTCAAAGGTCATCTGTTCAATGCTAATTTAAAATCCTTTGAAAAAAATCTCTCTGTAAAAGGTACATTGTCTATGCAGGCTTTCTTCATGACAAATGTTAACATCACTAGTGTTCCTTCAGCCAGCCTTTTCAGTGGAATCCTTTCTCTTCTTATGTCTCCTTGTTTTTTTTTTTTTATGTTTTATTTCCCACCTTTCTATCCCACATTGTTTACAGGGCTCAAATCAGTGCCTGGTATATTATAGAGCCTAGGGACCATTTATAGTCATTTCACTTGTGAGTCACCTGGACAGTAGTCTGGAACTGGTGACTCAAAGTGGCATCAGTTCAACAGCATTGACATTGCCTGCAGACTTGTTAAGAATCGAGAATCTCAGAGTTCAGAGCTCAGAATTTCCAGAGTTCCAAACCTACCCCCAGCACTACTACTATTTACGTTGAGGTTTAGTTTTCTATTCAAAAAATTGTATGGTTAAGTCTTCCTTCCTTCCTTCCTTCCTTCCTTCCTTCCTTCCTTCCTTCCTTCCTACCCTGCTTCTTTTTTTGAGACAGGGTCTCATGTAGCTTAGCCTGGCCCTGAATTTGCTATGCTGGTGAAGCTGATCTTGCCTTTCTAGTCTTTTAGCAACCACCCAAGTGGCGGGATCACAGGCATGTGCTACCATACCTTCTGAAGTATACCATTTAATGTGTCACCTCCTATCGAAGGTAGACCATCTCTAGCTCACACCATGCTTTATTCTTTCCCATTCTAATCAATAAGCTCCCAGAGGCAATCACTAACCTCACTTCCGCCACTGTTAGCCAGTGTTTCATGGTCCCGAGCTCAGGAGGTGCCACTACACTTCCTTAATATTTGAAAGTTCTACATGTTTTCAAAATTCCCAGGTCTCCTTTGTATGCCTCACATTTGAGAAGTACCACCATGATGTGCTAATGACGGACATTGATATCGGCTGACACCTGGGTAGCATCCCCAGTGATTCTGACTAAATTAGCCTCTGTGAGGCTTAGACATTAGGATTAAGAAAAATTCTCAGGGAATTATAATTTGCAGCCCAAATTGGAAAACACTGTCCTCCCCATGTCTCCTGAGTTCTACATTGCATAGCTCTGCTTATCTTCTTACTCCACACTGGCAAAACATAGCTATTACCTCTCAGAATGAGGCCGGGCTTTCCCATTGTAGATTTGCCTCCTTTCTTCTTGACTGCATTTTCTCATCTCCAACCTTCCCTAGAGCTTGGAGGAGATGCACTCATGCAATTTGGTAGCCATTATCATCAGCCTATAGGAGCAGTGATGTGCTAGAGCTGGCTCTTACTGGCTTGTGATGGAAGATTGTAGGATACGGTCATCCACCCCCAGCTATCCATCCATTCAGTGCATCATCTTGGTAACTTGAACTTGGCTATTGTGGTTGTATTTACATCTTAGAAATCTACAAACACTACTGGTCAAGTTTTATATCATTTTCCACCTCTTCCCTGGGAGCTGGATTTCTCCCATATACTCCCTACAGGTAAACACTGTTAGGGAGGAGGAGGGCTTGAACTTACCAAGTTTTCTCTTCTGCTAGCCTCTAGTTTATGATTTGCCTAGCCAGTAGTATATGTAAGTAATGCTGGTGACACTTGCAGTCATCTCTGGGTTATAAGAAGATGAAGGTGAGTTTCTTTCATCCAGCTTGGTCAGAAACTCCTAGTAGCCTATTTTCAAAGGTTAGGACTGTCCAGTTTTGCTTAAATGCTTCTACACATGGCTGTGCATAGTTCATGGAAAGGAAAGAGACATCAGCAATGGCCTACATTGTTGGATCTCCCTCAAGGCTTACCACTGAATCTAGTACTTTCTTGGAGTTGCCAGACATGTATGTATGGTTGATTTGTGTCCTACTGATTATTGAGTTTCATGAGTACAGTCAAGACACTTAAAGGGCACTGTCTATATATACCTGCAAGGTGGCAGGCATACAGGGCCAGTGTCATTCTCAGCAGCTAAAGAGGACTCTGGAGTCAGACCTGTTGTTGAATTCCAGATCTTCTACTCCTTCTGTAAACATCAGCCAGTTACAGGAGCCTTATCTAAAAAAAAATGAGTGTAAAAGTATTTGTGGGTTTGTGATGGTTACTAAGATAAAATAGCAGAGGAAGTAAGCATTAGCCTGACATAGTAAAACAATACCTTAGGTTCAGTTCTAGGAGTTTAATTTGAGTTCATATAGTCTGAGGAATTGTTATACACATAAGGCTTATGCTTCCCTCAAGTTCATGTTTAAATATTAATCCTCAATGTATCACAATTAGGACAGAAGTAGGAAGATCACGGGGATAAATTAGTGGGTTTAGTGCCTTTAGAAAACAAGCCAGAGAGATCTCCAGGTCACTTTTGACCATATAAGTACAAAATGGGAAGTTAGAAATCTGTCAGTAGGAAGAGGATCTTACCAGAACCCAACCTGCTGGTACTCTGGCTTCAAACCTCCAATTCCAGAATTATAAAAAATAGTTATTTGTTGCTTGTAAGCTCTCCGGTGTGTGATGATTGGTTATAGCAGCCTTTGGGCTAAGATGGAGGCTCTTCTAGTAAAAACTGGGGTGAGGTTATAGGAGATGAAGGAATGCATGTGCTTCTTGGCTGGTGCTTCTGACAAAATACTTGATAAAAAGCAACTCAAGGGAGAGGCCACTTATTTTGGCTCATAGTTAGAGGGTAAGATCCATTATGGTGGGGAAGACAGCAGTAGGAATGGTTCTAGGCTGTGGCCTACACATTAGATAAATAGGAATCAGATAGAGAAAGGGATTTGGGTAGAAGCGATATGGGTAGGACCATAACCCATGAGATCTGCCCACAGTGTTCCCATTCCTCAAGCTATACCAATACCCCCTAAGATGCTGTGGCTACCACAAGCAGCTTTATAAGCTCCATACCAGGTTAATGTGACATAAATTACTGTCACTGGGAAAGGGGAACATCAACTGAGAAAATGCCATAATTATTTTATTGGTTAATCACTGATGTGGGATGGCTCAGCACTGTGAGCAGTGCTGGCCCTAGAAGTTGGTTCTGAGTTGTCTAAGACAGATAGACAGTCAGTCAGCAGCACTCCTTCATGGTACCTGATTTCGTTCTTATCTCCTGGTTTCTGCTTGGAGTGCCTGCCTTAGCTTTCCTTGATGAAGGATTGAATCACTCTGTCTTCCTCCAAGTTGCTTTGGTCCTAGTGGTTTGCCATAGCAACAGAAAGCTAATTAGAATGAGTACCACCACTAGTTCAAGTGCATGAGCCTGTGGAGGGCATTGTATTTTTAGTAACAGACATATAATTCATCATTCTCTGCTGTTCATTGGTAGGCATGTATTGTCAGGGAGAGAAGCTCAGGGCTTTGTATGTGCTTGGAAGGGCCTCAACTGCTGGGCTAGATGCAGGGCTGTAGTTACCGGTTAGTAATGACCTAGTGCCACAAGTGTCTATAGGTATGAGCAGAGCAGAAACCAGTGGCTATGTGAGACACTGGGCAAAGAGCTGTGGCTAGCTGGTAGCTTTTGGAATACTGTTGAGGACCAAAGGAATCCAAGCAAGCACTGAACATCTGTGCTGCTCAATTAACAAGCAGTAGCTATGTCCGGAGAGTTCCATATGGAAACTAGTTCATCGGTTACTGGGAGGGAGGCAGGATAGTTTAAAGAGTTATTAGTTCAGACCCTTAGGTTCATCCTAGCTTTAATATTCACAAACATTTTATGGCATATATTTTTCCTAAATGAACAAACATTGCTGCTTTTAGAGATTAAGTTATAAGAAACCTTATGCAGTCTTTCCTCCTTTACTTTGGAAAAGGGGGTTGCATCCTTTCACCTCTTCTGAGATGAAGAATAGGTTTATTTAGAATCATTGATGCAGTGCAAAGGCCCTGGTCATTGATCTACAATCAATCAGTAGATCTCTGTGGAGTCTTAGCCCAGTCTTTGTGCCCATTGCAATTTCTGTGGTCACTGAAATGAGTACAGTCCCCTCCCCCCCGAGTCACCACCGAGGCAAAGGATCTGCTGCCTGGTAATGTCGTAGTGAGAGAGGAAGTTCAGTGTTCCTCAGGGGGATTGTCACAGGCACTCAAGTCTACATGCAACCAGCCAAGTCTTCTATCAGCAAACAGGGCACGGGCAGCTGGCTGCTTTGCTACGGATCAGGAGTTTACTTCGAGGTTATCTCAGGCTTTTCTTGTCTTCTCAGTAACTGCAGTGATTTGTGGCCTGGAGACCCACTGACTCTCAGTGGATGCCTTACACACGCTGATGTTAGTCAGCCAGTTCTTTGGGTTCTATGTATTGGTGTTCAACAGATAGTGTGGTGGATTGCCACTGCCTGGCTTGTTTCCCTCAGTCCATTTTCACGACTCATAAATTGAAAACTGGAGGGAGAGGGGCCTACTAGATTTGTAGAGCACATCTCTGGGAAAGATTAACAAAGATAGAACAAGCCACCCTGAGTGTAGGTGGTGCCTTGAGTTGGAGACCCCGATGCAGAGAAAGGATAAAGGCTGCTAGCATAGCTCTCCCTTTTCTTTGCCCCCCTCTCTCCTTTCCATCCTGTATAATATACACTGCGTTGCTGGGTCCTCCAGCCATGATAGACGGACACTATAAACCCAGGAGCCAAAAGAACTTCTCTTCCCTTAAGCTAATTTGCTAAGGTATCTTGTCACAGGGACAGATCTGACCAGCACAGTGCCATTTTTCCTTGTCCCCAAATCCAAGGGATGGTCACGTCAAATCTGCAGAATGAGGCTCACTTTACTTTAGTATGTCTACTGCATTCTGAATCGTGTTCTGCCCATAAATAAGGCATTGGTATAGGTATATTGAGCTAATTAATAGCTGGGTAGATATTTATATGGAGGATTTTGGAGCTTCAGAAATTGAGTGGGAATTGTGAACCTTAAAGAGCTTTTCTTCAGGGCTGGTGAGATGGCTCAGTGGTTAAGAGCATTTGTTACTCTTGTATAGTACCTATGTTCCACTCCCAGCACCCTAACGTTGGCTCACACTCCCAACACCCTAATGTTGGCTCACACAGAAACTCCTGTTTCAGGGGATCTTGTACCCCCTCTGACGTGCACAGGTGCCCAGTATATACATTGTGTGTGGACATACATGCAGGCAAAATGCAATGAATTAATATGATGTTTTAACAACTTAAAGTGGTCTCTGATAGAGTAGGCTACCCATTGTGAGTCCTGTGGCTTCGTATAAGAGCAAAGAATTTATAGTGTATTTCATAGATGCAGCCATGGAATTCTAGCAACTGAACTCTCTCAGAATATAAATGCAAATGTAAATTAGTTCTACCAGGATTTGTATTTTAAATTGAAGCACACAATTTTTGTACATTTTAGGATCATCCTACTTACTGAGAGAAATAGTTGCACCTCCCTTTTCTTCCTCTTAAGTTTAGAAAAATCCCTTTGAGCAGAATCTACTCTCAACATTCTAAACTCAGGTGCTTGTGAATTTAGATATTTACAGGAAATCTAAAATTTACCCAGAGTGTTATTTAATTTTTGTCTGCTTTTAGCATTCCCTGCTTTTAATATTTAGCAAAATACCGCTGAAGTGGCTTAGATAAAAAGTGACATGACAATTGAGGGCAGAAAATAATTCATTTATTTTTTCCTTTTATTTAAAGGTTCTGTTTTCTCAAAGCAGTATCAGGTAACACTTTAACAAAACCATAAAATTTCAGAATATCCACAAAAATAATGTGGCTAGAGTATTTCTAAATAGTTTGTATATATACATATACACATATGTACACACACACACACACATACACAAATAGTTTGTATGTATGTATGTATGTATGTATGTATGTATGTATGTATGTTTGCTATTCATCTATCTGTCTGTCTCTATAGCTACAAACTACATGACCTCAAGCCAGTTCAAGGTCACCGAAAAGCATAAGCATGCATAACAAAGTAATTTTGGTCTTTTAAAAAGTTGTGTGTTTTTACGTATAACCTAAGCATATCCATGTAAGCAAAGAGCAATAGTGTAGTATCAACGATGCCTCAAAGCCCCCAGATAATGCCCCGGAGACTCCGAGTCAGCCATGAATTCCAATCTCGGTAAAGGGTAAGAGGGGAAAGTAGGTTGCTCATGAGTGAACAGATAGCAGCTGTCTTCGAGAAACCCATTGTCCCTTTTATGTCACTTCCTTTTCTAAATATAGATCTCATTTTCTCAAGTTACAGGACCTGCCTCGTGCTTGTATCCTGTGCTTACGATGTACACAACGAATAGCTGCAGATGATTAGACTCCTGAGAATTCCCATCTTTTCATCAGCGTAGCTCTCAGGATAAACTTATTTATGTGTTTGTAACTGCTTTTGTTGAGTTAAGTCATATGTATAAGACACTTGACTAAGCTAAGTTGTTCTTTGTTAAGAGCTCTGAATGGATACTTTTTTTAAGGGGTAAGACAGATTACCTTGCAAGCTGGATTGATTGGGAAATGAAACTAACAAACAGAGGCCAAGGGAGGAAATGTCCTGAGCCTCCGGAAATAATACAAAAAATACATTAAAACACTTTTGACAGATAAAGATTGCACATGTTTATAGTCGTAACATAACATGTAGCATTTTGATATGTATGCACAGATTAGGTAACATTTAACACAGGACTGAGATAGCTCTCCTTCCCTCCCTCCCTCCCTCCATCCATCTCTCCCTCTCTCCATCCCTCCATCTCTTCCTCCCTCCCTCCCTCCCTCCTTCCCTCCCTCCCTCCATCCCTCTCTCCCTCTGTCCCTTTCTCCATCCCTCCTTCACTCCATCCCTCTTTCCCTCCCTCTCTCCTTCCTTTCCATTTGTTTATTTCTACTAACTCACCAAGTCTAACCAGCGTAGCCCATATGCATGCACATTAATGTGTGGTCATCCATTGAAGCATGGGAAAACAACCAGTGACCTCCCCTAAAACAGAAAAGTGATGGCCATTTCCAGCTGCCACCAGTGCCAGTAGCTTCTCATCAAGGGATAGAACCTTGGTAGTCCCTCCCCCACCCTTGCTGCTGGCACTTTTAACAGACTTGACCTTGTGTGGGTCCTGTGTAGGAAAAAGTACCCCCCCATAGCTTATTGAAAGGAGTAACAGCAGCATAGCTGGTTTCTGTTGCTGTATAGGGTGGTGGCAGGAGGAGTTAGGTGTCATCATGGGGAAGTGACAGCTCCTTTGATGGGTTTTCAGCTTGGCAAGCCCCTTAAGTTTCAAGTTCTAGTTGAGGTGTGAGGTTCTCTTTTCTTGTGCTGCTTTTCACAGCCTTGAAAGAAGGTGTCAGGAAGCTAATTAATACTGTATTTCATCTGTTACTGTAAAAGAAAGACTGTGTGCTTGGATGAAGTGAAACCTTAGCCAGTGTGCTAAAGACTTCCTCCCAGGGACTTGCTCTATGATGTAAGGCAGCTTTGGGGAAGTGTGTGCTTCTCAGCTATTCATTGCTGCAGCCACTGCAGGAGGGAGACTCTGATCTTCAGATTCCTCTCACAGACTCTCTTTCACTCTCTTCTTTTGATTCCAACATATTTCAATGCTTTTGCTTAGAACAATTTATTTGTATCTGACTTGCATTTCCACAAAGATGATTGTATGATCTTACCACAAAGATCGATAAAAGTATAAGTTTTACCTTCTAAAGTAGCCTTATTAGAAGTAATATCTTACTGTCTAATTTGTTCATATGTCTATGATATTATATATATTACATTATATATATAAACATATATAATATATAATTATATATATATAATTATATATATATATATATAAATAATGTGAAGGCCAGAGGTCATTGGTGGGTACATTTCTCAATCTTTTTCCATTTTATCTTTTGAGATAAGGTTCCTCATTTCACCCAGAACTCACTTATTCAACTAATCTGGCTAGGTATTTTGCTCCTAGACTCCTCTTGTATTCCCAGCCATTGGATTACGTGTGTGTGTGTGTGTGTGTGTGTGTATCACTGGACGTAGCCTTTATGTGGGAGCTGGGGATTAAACTCAGGTTCTCCTGCTTGCATGGGAAACCCTTCATTGACTGATCCATCATTCCAGCCCACCTAGTTATCTAGCGTTTTGGAGTGTTGAACTTCTATCCCTCTCAAATATTTGGAAGTCAGCTGCCAAATCTTTCCCCAGGCATTATACAGCCAGGTACCAGGCAGGCTCTAACTTAGAAGTAATTCATTCCATTTTTCGTGTGCCTCAGATTGCCTCACTTACATTTCCCCTTGATGCAGCCTCAGTCTACACAGTCACCGCAGAGAGGACACTAGTAGAAACTTGAGAGTCTCCCTTCCCATCTTCTGTCCCCCTTGCCACCTTCATTGCCTTGAGAAAACAAAACCCCTAATGTTTTCATCTTCTGTAGTCTCAGACCCACAGTGTGAACCCTTGGAGGGAAAGTAGGTTAGAGGAATTTTAACAGTTTTCCTTTGTCATTGTTGGGTTTTTGTTCTTTATTTGTCTCTCTATAAATCAAACATTTAAGAGGAATGTAAAAATCAACCACAAACATAATATTGAAACCATTACACCGTGTAAGTCTTCCTCCAACCCAGGACTATTTCCTGGGGTGTCAGCATCCAGGCTGGGTTAGGGGGACGTTTGAGAGTGACTTCAAGAGTAGAATGTCACAGTCTCTCGGGGGAAGGAGTGGTAAAGCATTTTTGCAGGTTTATTTTATTTTATTTTGACTAAAACTGACAACTTGCTTTCCACTTTCCAGTGTAAGTCATCCTCTGTCACATCTGTGTCATGTGCAAGTGTTAGCATCTCTTTTAACTCAATGCTCTGTCCAACCAGTGGACACTCCCATGGCTTCCTTTCTGACTTGTGCTGTGGTATTTGTCTTTACTGAATTCCATTTCCTCTTAGCTTGACTTGTTTGTTGGATGAATTCTGTATACACAAGATAGGCATGACTATGCATGGACAAACACCTTTAAAACTGACTATACGTTCAAGCATTAGAATGTGGGCTCTGTTCTTTAATTTTCATTCTTTATACAGGCACTTAGGATAGTGGCAGGTATAAAACCATCTCAATCCTGGAAAGTCACCTTTGGTTTCTTTTTTATAGGCCTGCCCCTGCATTTATGCCCTGTAGAAACAGCAAGTAGTTTTCTGTGGACACAAGAGAAGCTGGGCTAGGGAGGCCAGAGTCAGCCATGCATAGGTTTCGTGTTGTCTTACCCAGCAGTTGAGGCTGGTGGGAATAGGGGTTGCCTGTGTGTGATGAATGCAATCCTTCCTCCTCAGATCAAGGGACTGAACATCTAGGGGTAGCCAAGTCTCCAGCCTGGGTGACTCAGAGTCAACTTACAAAGGAAAAGAAAAAAAAAAAAAAAAAAAAAAGGAAAGATTTATTTTGTCCCATAGTTTTGGAAGTTTTGGTGCACGGTCATTTGGCCCCGTAAGTCTTTGACTCATGGATAATCGAGCACATGATAACAGGAGAGACTGGCGTTGTTCGTCATCCAATCTCTTTATGTTCAACTCAACAAAAGTAAAGGAGGGGCCGGAGCCCAACTGCCCCTCGGGAACCTGCCACACTGAGTCTATGATCCTACCACTCAAAGTTTCTCTCACCCCATAATGCCAAGGTGGGGCCTACACCTTTAATATACGGGCCATTGGAAGCTTCTGAGATTAGCTCTATAGTTCTCCTTCAAGAAAGAGGCAGGGACCCCTCATTTACCATCCAGGGCTTTTGCAACCACACTGTGAGATCCACGCTTTTATCTCTGATTCTCCTACAGGGTGTCTTCCCCGTTTATAATTTCTCCTCTTGGTCTTGACCAGGTTTTCTTGACATGTAGTCTCAGAGTTGAAAGGGACGTGTATAAACCATCTTATGTGACCTCAAGAGCCTAGTTAAAATCTGACAAGCAGTTCCTCCTAGCAGGAGAGACTATACTACCCTCGCTCCCCAGGGTTCCCTCAATTTCAATTGTTGATGGCTTCAAAGCCACCGCTAAAACTTAATGATGTAACTGTCCTTGTGAGGGATGCCCATTTCTGTATTTCTGTCTTGCATCCCTTTTGAAGAATCAGAGAGGATACTAGGTAGACTGACCTGGTCTTATTAGCATAGCGTGGGGGAGGGGAAGCGAGCAGACACCATTTACTGCCAGTGGTGACTAATGAATCAGATCATTCTGAGTTGGCTCTTTTCAAATTAGAGGAAGGGAAGAGAGATTCTGCCTTGGTGTTCTGTCTCAGCTAAATCTGCTTCCAGATGAGCATCTCATCTGTCACTGTCATTTAAGCTGAGAGTCTTATACTGAGAAGAGATCAGGAAGCTTGCTTGAATGTGTGTTAGGTGTGTGCTTGCGTGAGTTATCTACATATGCATGTACTTATTGTATGTGTGTATATGCATATCATTGCTGTGTGTGCATAAAAAGGTGCACACACGTACTTATAAACAGGTATGTACACAATAGATTTTTCACAACGTCTAATTCTGAAAGAAAGCAGAAGGACTTTCATAAACCTTCTGTGTGGAGAAACAGAAAGCTGTACAGAGAGACCTGAGAACAGAGAGTTCTGGCAAATGCAAGTGTGTTTCTCATCCTAAAATGGTAAGTGTCCAATGGGATACTTTCTTTCCGAATACCCCTTTTCCTTCATGATATATTTTAATTATGGCCCTTCCCCTGTCTGTTTACCTGGGGGAAATGGAAGCCAGTTGCCGTGGTGATTGAAGATCAGCTGGTCCTGTTCTGTTGTTTTGGATAACATACTTTGAGTAGTTGAGGTAAGGAGCCTGGGAGTGCTGATTCTGTGACTTGGTGTCTTGTTGATCTGCGCCCAACCAATTCTTAAAGAAGTAAGACCAGTGCTGCACTTGGAGAACCAGTTCTGCCTTTTTGTTTTTGTTTTGTACAAGAGAAAATTTTCACATGGTATATATGGTGTATATCACTATATGTGATTGCATATGTGTGTAGGAGCATGTGTGTCCACATCATTTATCAAGGGAGAATCTCTTGCTGAACAGAGAGCTTGCTGATTTGATTAGCCAGCTTGTTGCAGAGACTCCACCCCTTCCTTCCTAGTACTGTGAGCACTGATGACCACTGTCTGGCTCTACATAGCTTCTGGGAATCTGAATTCTGGTGAGCACGGCAGGTTATTTATTCACTGAGCCATTTCCCAGGGTGCAATAAATGCTTCTAGCTAGCATCTCGACTTTTCTCAGGTAGTTGCCAAGTGGATACAGAGATGAAAGGAAATTGACCGAAGAGACACAACTTTATGCTGACTCATCTGTTCTTACAGCTCATCGAAATATCCCCTCCAGATTTCCCTGTGATGGCTATCCCATGTTGGAGAAGCCAGGAGGCTTGCTGGACATGCAGCAGTATTGCTGGGATCAAGTCACATGAGTTGGAACGCCAGCTTTGCTACCAATTCCACTGTGAGACTTTAAGAAATGAGCTAGCCTTCTTGATCCTCAGCTTTCTCTCTCATCTTGAGGACACAAATATTATAATATCTATTATTTTTATCTATACCAAATAGTAAGTTGATGTATATGTAGTGATCAGGACTCTGCCTGGCCCATTCTGGTGTCTGCAAACACGATAGATTTCATTGCCACTATTTTCAGTGACATTATTACATGAATTCTCACTGGATGAAAATTAATATCCTCTCCATTTCTTACTCTTCTTACGTAGACTCTGGGAGAACAAGAGCAATTTAATCCTTGGAAAACGGGGTGGGTATAACCTTGGAATGACAGATGAAATTTTTGAGGTCACACAAAAGCCTTCTGAGACTCTCTAGTTTTTTTCCTTTCTCTCCTGAATTCAGGGTCTAGCTTTGGAGGTGGTGGTGTTTCCACTAACCAGTTCTATGGGAATTTTCCTTTAGCCATCGGAAGCACTATGAGTCTGGGAATTTTTGAGCCATAAGTGAGTTGAGGAGAATGTATACATTGATGGGAAGAGATGGGAAGCTGACCCTGGGGTATAGTCTTTACTGTGACTCAACACTGGGAAACACATACAGTACCTTAAAAACAGGTTCTTAAAACGTCACTCACAGGGCTGGAGAGATGGCTCAGTGGTTAAGATGCTCATCCAGAGGTTCTGATTTTAATTCACAGCAACCACATGGTGGCTTACAACCATCTGTAATGGGGTCCGATGCCCTCTCCTGGTGTGTGTGAAGACAGTGACAGTGTACTCACATACATACAATAGATAAATCTTACAAAAAGAGATCTATACTCTTATCACTTTCCAAAGACATAGGAAAAAACTAGGAGCTCACACAAGAATATATTACAAGTCTGATTCCATGAGTGTCTGTTTCGTGGACAGGCTTTCTTCAATTTAGAATGCTACATTGTTGAATCCATTGGGAACATCAGATCCCACCTTCCCACATATAGAGGAGGAAGCATGAGATGGCTAACATGGATTGTCAACTGGACAGAGTTGAGAATCACCTGGGAGATAGATAAACCTGTGGGTGTGGCAATGAGAAAGTCTTTAGACTAGTCAACTGTGACTAAGCCATGGTGGGTGGCACCATTGCATGGACTGGACTCCTGGTCTGAATAAAAAAGAGAAAGCAGGCGGAATAGCAGCATCCATCTCTCTCTGATTCTTGATGGTGGGCATGATGTGACCAGCCTCCACACCCTGTGCTGCTGTGACTTCTGTCAATAATGAATGATACTTCTCAAACTGTGAGCCCGAGTAAACATTTCTTTCTTCAAGGTGCCTTTCTTCAGGAAATTTGTCACAGAAAGGAGAGGGAGAGTAAATACAAAAAACTCTAAAAATCATGAGTGGGTCACCCAAGGTTGACAGGGAAAACCTAACACAAGACTCTCAGGTCACCTCTGGCTTGACCTAGAGTTGTCTACAGTAGCATCGCCATTAAGACCAGAATCCAATGTATCATTTAGCTTCTTCTCTTTGCCACCTGCAACCAGGTCTTGGTCTCACCTGATTCCTGAAACCGATGGAGGATTATCCTTTGACATAGGAATATGAGAGTCAGCTTCATGCGGGTCCCAAATCCAAGGACCATATTACAAATGGAGAATGCAATGAGAGAGATAAACAAAATGTCCTGAACATTAGGGTTTTATAAATAAATTCCAATAACCCACTGTATTATTTTTTTAATTATTTTATTGGATATCCCCTGTATTTACATTTTAAATGTTATTCCTCTCTCCTGTTTCCATCCCCCTCCCCCTCAACTTGTCTCCATGAAGGTGCTCCCTCTCCCAATCACCCTCTCTACTTCAGTGCCTTGGTACTCCCCTACATTGGGAAAGTGTGCCCTCGCTGGACCAAAAGTCTCTTTTTAAATTGATGCCAAACACTGTTGTCCTCTGCTACATATGCAACTGGGGCCATGGGTTTCTCCATATGTGCTCAGTGATTGGTGTTTTAGTCCATGGGAGTTGTGAAGGGTTTAAGTCTATAAAAAGACATGAAGTCTTTTCTCCTTAAAGCTTAATGTAGCAGCTGGAGGCTTTGGACCCAGTGGTGTCTTAGATGACCAGAAGAGAAGACAAAAAAACATATCAAGGTTCCATGTTAGAAGGAAGATGATTGCAAATGCTTTTCTATCCCTTCTATGAAGATATGAAAGGTTTTTTTTTGCCTTTCATATAACCTGAATATAATCCACTCTTTTTTTTGGCCTAAACAAACACACAAACAAACCAAACAAAATCCCTAAACAACAACAAAACCCTTAATATATGTAAAATTCTATCACTTACAAGCCTACATTAAAAGAGATCTTGTCGATTATGTCTTAGAAAAGATCTTCTTGGGAAACTTGATCTGCTCTATATAAGAAAGTCCGCTATTAAAAGACTACCATCTTTGGACTTGAGTTTACAGACAAGGCTGAGTCTCATGTTTCAGGTATCCCTAACAAGTGGCCAAATATAGGAGTAAATCTCTAGAACAGCCTCACTGCCACATAAAGCAAAAGAACCATCTGTGGCATGTGTCTCAAATCCTGAACTCCAAAAATCACAAGATACAATAAAATAGCTGCTATTTTATTTCATTCTGTTTGGGGCTGGGGGAGGGGTGGTTTAAAGCAGCAATGAAACATGCTCTAACTTTCTCAAACTGATTCTTTCCAAGCATTTCATCATTTACATTTTTAAATGAGGAGTAATGCTAACTACCATTAACCCATTCTCTCTCTCTCTCATACACACACACACACACACACACACACACATGCACACACACATATGCTTATTCATATAGCTTTAACTTTCTGATTCTGTAAAATGAGAAATAAGACGTAGCCAGATAATGCACTCTAATATGGCACTGTTGAACTCCAGGGGCATTTTGGTTTGAGAGGTAGAGAAATCTGTAGTGAGTGCTCTACAGAACTGTGATGGGATCTAGAACGTGAGGCATAGGAAAGAATATAGTTCTATCCTCTTAAGTTGTATTGAACTAAAAACTTAATTAAAAAATGTTAACACCTTACCCAAATGCTTCATCAAGACAAAAATATTGGGGGCTGGAGAGCTGGGTTAGCAGTTAAGTGCATGCATTTCTCCTGCAGAGGAACTGAGTTCGATTCCTGGAGCACAGGTGGGATGGCTTACAACCACCTGTAACTCCAGCTCAAGGATGTGCGATGCTTCCTTCTGGACCCAGCAGGCATCTGTACTTACACGTGCACATACCCACACACAGATGCACACACCCACACACAGATACACATAGCTACATAATTAAACACAAAATAGGTTATTAAACACAAATACATTTATACTAGGCTAAGTGGCGAGGTTAGACCACTTTCTAACAAGAAGTTTAGCCAGCTAATGGGCAGCTAGTGAGGTTTAATGGAAAGCAGACTTACTAAGAACAGTCATTGCTAAGCACAGCACTAGCCAGAACACTGAGTTTTACTTTCCAGAGTAACAAGCAAGCTCTGTGTCTCTGTGACTCAAGAGAACATAATTTCCTTTTATTATATTTTTACACTCAAGATTTTATTTCCCTCCTGGTCCACCCTCCTACTGTTTCACATCCCATACTTCCTCCCTGTCCCCTCTCTCCACGAGGATGTCCCCACCCCACCTATCCCACCAGACTTCTAAACTCCCTGGGGCCTCCAGTCTCTTGAGAGTTAGGTGCATCTTCTCTGATTGAACCCAGAGAAAACAATTCTTACAACGGCTATTAGTATGCATATGTGAGGGAAATCTCCACTCATCAGACTCACTCGGACACACAACAAACAGAACTGAGATTTTACAACAGTGTGTTGTGAACTTCCAAGACCTCTGGAACGTTGGAGAGGCAACTTAAGTTAATGATGCTTAAAACTTCCCTGAAAATAAAACAGGCAGCCTCTGTTCCAGTTATGGGACAAAGTGAATCATGTGGCCCCACTGTAGTTTGAGGAAAGAGAAGTTTGCCTGGGAAAGGAGGAACTTGAAAACCCCACAGGACAGCAGCAACCACAAGTGTATGCACCTGCTATCACGTAGGTCCTTTGGTGAGCATAGAGGGTACCGTGAACCTACACATAGCTTTGATGGCGCTGTGGATGAAAGGCATGGGCAGTCCATGAGCACGCTACCACTGAGGTAGGGCCCCAGCTTCAAACAAACAAACAAAACCCATCATACAGGTAGAAAACAGCCTATAGGGGGCAAATGCCCTTCCGTGGTCACACAACAATGGAGGAAGGGAACATGTAACCCAAGTTCTTATATTCAACATCAAAGTGTGAATTATTTGTTTTGGCACGGTGCTTATTAAGAATACCCAAGCCCTTTAGGAATTAGCAAGGTCAAAAGGAAGTGAAGGGAATTTAATAATTCTATTTGCATTCAGGGGTCACTTTCATCTTAATAAGGCATTTTGCCTCTCCATAGACATGTGCTCTGAAGGGCGCTGGGCTGATTAGTGAGCTGCAGAGTCCCACTGTGTTCAGGTCGGGGAAGAACATCCAGTGTCATCGTACAGTTTAGTACACCTTAAGAAAGAGGAGATAAATATTTTAAGGAAAGGCTTCCAGGTACTTGAAGGAAATACCTATAAATTAATACAGAGTGTATCTCTTGACACTTCAACAAGGTGGTTTTTTCTTTTTTCTTTTCCAAAAAAAATATTTCTTTTATATAGCCAGAAGAAAAAATCTTGGAACTTGTTCAGATATAAATATATGTTATCCCAATCAGGATTTGGAACCATTTAGAATGACAATTTTTATTTTTATTTTTTATGTTTTCTTTTTGAAACGGGGACTCTGGGAAGCTGCCAAATAGTTACTTTCATTTTCAGAAAAAAAATGTATTTACAAGCCGAGATTTGTTATATATATACAGTTTCAGTATAGACATATTTCCTGCCACAATCCCATCCATTTTCTTAAGATTTTGTGGTTTAGGGAAACCTTCAGTTATAAAGGCCTGTGCTCCTGTCCCAGGTGCCCCTAAACCCTATTAGCTGACTGAATGAAAGGGAAGAGGAAACAGGAAGTATCCATCCTATGGTCTTTGTGGCTGTCACTCACAAAAGTGGGCTTTGTTTTGCTCTGGGGTATCAGCACAACTTTATTTTATTTTATTCTTTTAAATGTTGTTGTTCATCACATGTAAACTGAGCTCGGAGGAACGGAGAGAAGATCAAATGAGGAATGAAAATAAAAGACGGGACTGATTATAGCTGACAGATCTGGGCCCTAGAGCAGTGGCTGACACTCCTAACCACTTTAGAGGGATGGGAAAGCTGTCTGTTCCTTTGGTCTTTGATGGGTCTCAGACACTTGTTAATTGTGAAGAAAGAGACCATCCACCTCACGTCCAGAAGTCAGTGTTTGCTAGTGTTCCTCTCCTTTCTCTACTTCCTAAAACATTTCTACCTTCTTCTTATGTGGGTCTTGGAGGCGTGATTTAGTTCTTCCAGCAGAGCTAAGCACTTACCATTTGTGCTTAGCAGTTGGTGACAAGACTCTGTATTGATCATCACTCACTAAACACAGAATCTTCTCTGGCCAAAGTAGTTGATTACGTGGCAGTGCTAGCTGAAGGGTGTACATGTGCGAGTTTCAAAGGCAGTTTGGCAACAGCCATTTAGCTCAATGTCAAATGGGTACATTCATTCATACAATGTGTCGTGAATACAACGTATGCAATCTGCAAATCATAAATTACAAAAGTTTAGCCACAGGGTAAAGACAAGCAACTTGCTGTAGGATTGTAGAAAAAGACAGAGCAATTGGAAGAACGGTTGGGACTCTTGAGGGTTAGAAGAGAGACGTAGTCAGAGAGAAAGTGCATAGGCAGTTGTGTGTGTATGCATGGGATTCTGAGACCTTTGAAGAGGACATCCCTTTTTCTTGTTTGTGGCTAATAAAGCTTTTCAGAAAGGATAGATTCCAGTGCAGGGGAACAGCAGCAGAGACATGTTATATAGTTGTCAATGTGAACATCGTAAGAGCCAGGGATAGTTTTAGATGAACTACCCCAGACCTTGGTACCTTCCAGCTAGTGAATGAGGGACTCTAGCTTGGCCAATTGGGAGGAAGACAAGCTGATTAGCATTTCAAAAGTAGTGTAGAGAAGACTTGGTGATAGGCATCTAAACCCAAGTCTGGGTTAAGGAAAGGGAGGTGGGAGAGGGAATTATGTGTAATTGTTCTGAGATACTTTGTGCAGTTCGGTAATATCACCTCTGTGGTTCCCTGTCCTTTCGTCTGATAGTCTTCCTTCAGAACCATGTTTTGAGGATCAGTGAGGGATCATGGGCTTATTCCTGCCTTTTGTCTTTGAGGTGTAAGTATTGCAGGGGAAGAACAGATAGCAGCGAGGGGTAGGTGGTACTTTGGGAAGACAGATCAGTACTTGTCTCCCATGGCATACATGTGAGTGTGTCTCATCCATCTCCAGAGTTCTGAGCAAAAGAAGTCACATGCCACCTTCTTCTGTTCTAAATTATGGCATCCAGGCTGACCTAGTTGCAATCAACTCTGTGGATTGAAATATAATAAATCAAATTCATCACAAGGATAAATATTGTCAGAAGGCATTATCAGCATTTTCCAAGCAATAAGAATTTCTGGATGTTATTATATATCCATTTTGTGCTAATTAGCATAAATCAATCCCCCCTTTCTCTCCTATGCTTAACACAGCATGTCGTAGGGCTCATAATTCTCTCAGTGCCATTTCTGGGCTATTCTAATGACCTACATTTTAAGAACTCAATAATATGAGTGACTACTTGATTTTGTGATAGTGTTATAATATCTGAAATATATTTGAGAAGTTTTCTCAAGGAGAAATTGTGTACCTTAGGTCCATCTGTGAGAATGCCTGTGGAGGACTGGTCGTATTGATTGCATTGAGTGAGGCTGAAGACTTGTCCATTGTGGGTCGCAGCATTTGATGGTCCCTGAATGTAAAAGTGTGGCGAGGACCCAACACAAGTGGGCACGCATGAATTCATTCTTTTTCTGTTTCAACTGTGGATGTGACTAGATACTTCACGTTCCTGCTTTATTTCCCTGAAATGACCTCCTGTGACCTTGAATTGTACACTAGATGAACCTTATCTCTTGAAAGTTGCTTTTGTAAGGTGGCTTTATGTGTGTGTGGGGGGGCACAGGGCATAAGGTAGTCAGTCTGCAGTCCTGGCTGTCCTGGAAATGCCTATGTAGAACAAATCGTCCCTGGAAATGGCTATGAAGTTGTCTTTGAATTCAGCTCACAGAGATTCACCTGCTTCTGCCTCCTCCTGAGGCCTGGCATTAAAGTCACCCACCACTCTCAGCCCTTCTGGGGGTGTTTTTAATCACAGCAACGGAAATAAAACTAGGGCAGACCCTTGCTATGGATTACATTTTCTGAGGAGGAGAAATGATGCTCGGGTGGGAGCAGACCTGACCAGGGGCACACAGCTGGAATGCAGAAAGACTGAAGCCGTATTCTAGTTCTCTTATTTCAGAGGCTGGGGAAGTGCAGTGTCTCTCGAACATCGATTGTTCCCGAGTCACTTGGAAGGCTTGCTGAAGCAGCTTCGAGCATCTTCTATCATCACAGTGCTTCTGAGTCAGCAGTTCTGGGGTGGGGCCTGGAAACGGACATCACAAGAAGGCACTTAAAAATATTTATTTACATCCAAAATGTTGCTCCTTCTTCTGGTCCCCCATTCCTCCTCTCCTTTGCTTCTGAGAGTTTCCCCTTCTAAGGGCATTCCCCTTCCCTGGCACTCCAAGTATCTACAGGATTAAGCGCATCCTTGCCCACTGAGGCCAGACAAGGCAGTTCTCTGCCACATGTGTGCCGGGGGCCTCAGACCAGCCCATGTATACTCTTTGGTTGGTGGCTTAGTCTCTGGGAGCTCCCGGGGTTCAGGTTAGTTTACCCTGTTGGTCTTCCTATGGGGTTTCCATCCCCTTTAGTGCTTCCAGTCCTTCCCTTACTCTTCTGTAGGGGTCCCCAACCTCAGTCCAATGCTTGACTGTGCTTATTTGCCGTGGTCAGTCAGCTGCTGGTAGAGCCTCTCAGAGAACAGCCATGCTAGGCTCCTGTTTGCAAGCACAACATGGCATCAGTAACAGTGTCAGGGTGGGCCGGTCACTGGTCAGCCATTCCTTCAGTCTCTGCTCCATTTTTGCCCCTGCATTTCTTTTAGACAGAAGCAATTTGGGGTCAAAAATTTTATAGGTGGGTTGGTGTCCCCATCCTTCACTGGGGGCTTTAATGATGGGAAGTGGTTCCTTCACATTCCATCTCCCCACTGTTGAGCATCTTGGCTAAGGTTATCCACATTGAGTCCTGGGAGCCTCTCATATTCCAGAATGCTGGGACTTTCTAGAGGTTCTCCATACTCCCCCACCCCAGCAGCTGAATATTTCCAATCATTCTCTTGTCCTTCTGGGCTTCTTTCCCATCTCTCCACATACCTGACCTTGCCACATTTTACTCTCCTGTTTTCTTCATCTACCTATGACCCTCCCTTCCTCTTCCTCCTGTGATTACTTTGTTCTCCCTTCTAAATGGGATTTAAGCATCCTCACTTGGGACTTCCTTTTTATTTAACTTGTTAGGGACTGTGGTGTTAATGGTATTCTGTACTTTTTGGCTAATATCCAGTTATCAGTAAATACATATCATGCATGTTCTTTTGGGTCTAGGTTACCTCACTCAGGATGATTATTTTGTAGTTCCATTCATTTACCTGCAAAATTCATAATGCCCTCTTTTTAAATAGCTGAATAGTATTTCATTGTGTGAATAAACCACATTTTCTGTATCAATTCTTCTGTTGAGAGATTTCTGGGTTACTTCTAGTTTCTGGCTATTATAAACATGGCTGCTATGAACCTATTGGAGCACATGTCCTTGTGGTATGGTAGAGCATCTTTTGGGTTTATGCCTAGTAGTGGTATAGCTAAGTCTTCAGGTAAAATTATATCAAATTTTCTGAGGAACCATTAGATTGATTTCCAGAGTGGTTGTACCAGTTTGAAATCTCATCAGCTGTGGAAGAGTGTTCTTATTTCTTCACATCCTCTCTAGCATCTTCTGTTATCTGAATTTTTGATCTTAGCCAATTCTGATTGGTGTAAGGTGAAATCTTAGGGTAATTTTTGACTTGTATTTCCATGATGACTAAGGAAGTTGAGCATTTCTTTAAGTGGTTTTCAACCATTCAAGATTTCTCTGTGACTGATTCTCTGTTTAGCTCTGTTTGGGCTTTTTTTAAAGTCTAAATTGAGTTCTTTATATATTTTGGATATTACCCCTCTATCAGATATAGGATTAATGAATATCTTTTCCAAATCTGTAGGCTGCCATTTTGTCCTGTTGACAGTGTCCTTTGCTTTACAGACTCTTTTCAGTTTTATGATGTCCCATTTGCCAATTGTTGTTCTTAGAGCCTGAACCATTGGTATTCTGTTCAGGAAACTTTTCCCCTGTGCCAATGCATTTAAGGCTTTTTCCCACTTTCTCTTCTATTAAAATTCAGTGTGTCTGGTTTTATGTTGAGGTTCTTGATCTACTTGGACCTAAAATTTGTGCAGGGTGATAAATATGGACCAATTTGGATTCTTCTATATGCAGACAGCCAGTTAGACCAGCACCATCTGCTGAAAATGCTTGCCCCCATATGGTTTTGGCTTTATTGCAAAAGAACAAATGTCCATAGCCTTGTGGGTTTATTTCTAGGTCTTTAGTTCTATTCCATTGATCTACCTGTCTGTCTCTGTACCAATACCATATAATTTTTATCACTGTTGCTCTGTAGTATTGCTTGAGATCAGGAATAGTGATTCCCCTAGAAGGTCTTTTATTGTTCAGAATTGTTTTGTCTATTGTACTGGCTGGTTTTGTGTCAACTTGACACAAGCTGGAGTTATCACAGAAAAAGGAGCCTCAGTTGAGGAAATGCCTCCATGAGATTCAGCTATAAGGCATTTTCTCAACTAGTGATCAAGGTGGGAGGACCCAGCCCATTGTGAGTGGTGCCAGCCCTGGGATGGTAGACCTGGGTTCTATAAGAAAGCAGGCTGAGCAAGCCAGGGGAAGCAAGCCAGTGAGTAACATTCCCTCCATGGACTCTGCATCAGCTCCTGCTTCCTGACCTGCTTGAGTTCCAGTCCTGACTTCCTCTGGTGATGAAGAGCAATGTGGAAGCATAAGCTGAATAGACTCTTTCCTCCCCAACTTGCTTTTTGGTCATGATGTTTTTGCAGGAATAGAAACCCCGACTAAGACAGTCTATCCTAGGTTTTTGTTTTTGTTATTTCAGAATAGGTTGAGAATTATTCTTTCTATCCCTGTGAAGAATTGAATTGGAATTTTGATGGGATTGCACTGAATCTGTAGATTGCTTTTGGTAAGATGGCCATTTTCACTGTGTTAATCCTACCAATCTATGATCATGGGAGATCTTTATAACTTCTGAGGTCTTCTTCAGTTTCTTTCTTCAATGACTTGAAGTTCTTTGTCATGCAGATCTTTTACTTTCTTGGTTAGAGTTACACCAAGATATTTTATATTATTTGTGGTAATTGTGAAGGGTGTTTTTTCTCTAATCTCTTTCTCAGCCCATTTATAAATTGTAGAAAGGAAGGCTACTGATTTGTTTGAGTTAGTTTTATATCCAGCCACTTTGCTGAAGTTGCTTATCAGTTGTAGGAGTTTGTTGGTAGAATTTTGGAGGTTGCTCATCTATACTATTATATCACCCAAGAATAGTGATAACTTGACTTCTTCCTTTCCAATTTGTATCCTTTTGATCTCCTTTTGTTGTCTTATTGCTCTAGCTAGAACTTCAAGTACTACACAGAATAAATAGAGAAAAAATGGACAGCCTTGTCTTGTTCCTGGTTTTAATAGGATTGCTTCAAGTTTCTCTCCCTTTAATTTGATATTGGCTATTGGTTTGCTGTATATTGCTTTTATTATGTTTAGGTATGCTAGAGGCAGACTCTTATGTGATGTTGATGCACTTGGTCTGCATCATGAGGACCATGCCATGACCACACTGGTATAGAAAAATGGGATCTTAGTCAGGTTCCTGATGTGCAAATACTGGCTTTATTGCTTACTAAGGGCAAGAGTTTGGGGAAAGACCACGTTCTCTCCAAGTTCCTTATTACACAGTGTACCTGCCAGCAGCATGGGTTGAAATGAAGCTTCTCAAATTCTTTTGAGAAAGCCTGAAGTCACTGGAAATCTCCCAGTTGTTACCTTTCTTACTAAGTTATGCTTCTCAGACTTTATTAGTCTTTTCTGTGCCCAAGACCTCACATGCTCCATTTTTGAAGCCTCATTATTCTTGTTTGATCCCTCCTACATAATTTTTTTTCAATCTGCAAGGTATTCATTTTTTCCTTCTTCATCAGTCACTGAGCCTAGATCGAATTTTCTTCCCAACCAAAAGTGAACTGTTTCAAATCTCCTTCTACACAGAAGATTAAAACCTCACCCTCTCTCTGGCTTTGCAATTTTGCTCGCTCAACTGTAATTGTCCTCAAAAATGTCTACCATGTGGCCCAGAAGACATAGCAGAATCATCTGAGATCTCTTTCTAGATAACCTTCTTAAGGCTTGGGGCTAGGTTAGAGAAATCTCAGCTCTCTGTGGGCTGAAATGCCTTTTATTAGCAGGAGTCTAGTCAGTACTCACAGTGAATGACCACATGAGGTACTCGGCAGCTTGGGGGTCAGAAGAACCATGGTCAAGCCACCCTGGTGTGAATTACTTCTTTCAGGAAAAATTTTTCCCCTTGGAGAAAGCCCTGTGTTGGAATTATACATTTAAATTTACCATATGCTTTTTCTGTTTTTTGTTAGTGTACTTCCGTGGGAAAATGATTTCTTATCCACTCATTTGGTGGCAATGCTGGCAGTCCAAGGTGCCTTGTGTACTCTTCTTTAGGTATTTCCATGGCGACAGGGTTCATGCCTGAGAACCTGGCATGGAGTGGATGATGGGTGATGCTAGTGTAGACTGTGGAGAACTTACTTTTTTCTAAAATCCCTTTGGCTCAACTTGGGAAGCTGGTGTTTGTTTCAGGAACCAGCGGGTAGGCATAGAGACATCATTTCCCTTTGAAGGGGCTGTTCTTTTTCTTTCTTTTTTTTATTCCACAGCTTGAAGGATGCCCTAGATGCATTCTATCAGTAGTAGGGCTCTGGTGTTCATGCTCTGAGGCAGTTACATATGTCAGCAATTTCTGACTTTCTGTGTTAGGTTACCTTGCATCCCAGCTCAGTCTAAGTAGGACGTGGCATGGAGCTGTGAACAAATGTATTGGATGTGAGCTGATTAAACACCTTATCCTGGCAGACTGCGGCTTGAACACATCTTCGAAATATTAGTGACTTTTTAAAGTGCTTGGAATATGTTTAGTTCCTGTTGACAAAAGTCTCCTCATTACTGTGATAAAATTCAAATGAAGAACGTGGCAAGATCAGAATGTAAGGTCCTGGGTCTTTTTCCATTTGCTAACACATTAAGCAATAGATTATCTGATAGCTTTTACTAACAATAGGAATTTTCTCCCAATCGTTACTCGGAGAATATTATTTTTATTGGATATGCAGTATTGATACTTCTCATCATGTTTTTTATATCCCCAGGATACCCGCTCAGGGGAGGCACTGCCCACAGAGGACTGGGAACTCCCACTTCATTCATTCCTCAAGACAATGCCCCAATAAACTTGCTTACTGGTCAACCTAATAAAGACAGTTACTCCATTGAGGTTCCCTCCTCCAAATGATTCTAGTTAGTGTCAAATTATCCAAAAATCTAACCATCATGCTAATTAACATTATCACAAATGTACTTGAATGTACATGTATGTAGAGAAATTAATACAACCTTTAATAAAATACCAAGAAGCTGAGAACTATATCAACATCCAAAAGAATTTTTTTCACAAGTATTTTGCATGGACCCACAGAGATTTCAAGCTATATATTTTTTAATGTAAAACATTCTGATATTAAGATTTGATTGACTGCTGGAGACATAGGAAATCTCAGCGAACTAGTATTCACTAAAATTGATGTGCTACTAAAACCATATGCTCCCATTAAAATTATAGTAGTATGCATTTATAAACAGAAATGCTCTTAAGCGCACTATTCCTTGTATGTATTTTCAAGGACACAAAAGAAAAGCCATTAGCTCGGTTTACACAGAAGGACTACTTTGATATTAAACTGAATTGTGATAGTAAAAGGAAAAGATGACAATTAGTTTAGTTAAGCATTACAAATGAATGATTTCTAAATTAAAGACTAGCATTTAGAAACTTGGTCCAGGGGCTGTAGAGGTAGCTCAGTAGTCAAAAACACTTCTTGTTCCCGCAGAGCATTCAGATTTGATTTCCGGTTCCCACAATGGCAGCTCACAGCTGTCTGGAGCTCCAGTCTCAGGGGATTTGACATCTAATCCTGACCTCTGTTAGCCCCAGATACACACATGCTATCCAGATACAAAAGCACCCACAAGCATCAGTTAAGAATAAGTGAATCTAAATCTATGCACTAAAAACTTAGTATAAGTGAGAGTTTATTTCAGGAGTGAATGAGTGGAGGGTAGATCTGTAAGATATCAATACAAATCAGCATATTATCTGAAAGGGACTGAGTATGGAACATGCTATCAATATTGTCTCAGTAGGCATAATACACTGTATTCTCAGTGCCCTAGGCTGGGTCTGGAACACAGAGCCCAAAGCAGAGGTTGTAACACCGACACATTGAAAAGTATTAGTTCTGGCATTGGATGTAAGGAAAGCAGGGACTATAAGGCAGAGAGGCATGTGACATAATTGTGTTGCTCTACTGGCCCCCATTTCCAAATACATGGCAAAGGCATTCAGCTACAAATACTCAATGATATTCCCTCGGCTAATGAAAATGTCTTCAAGATAAAAATCTTCTTTTATTGGCCAAAGCTCACCACACAGAAACCCCATGCATTGTACACCCGGCATTATGAAAGTGTTTGGTAGGTGGATTGTATAACATGGTCAGTACATTATTGAAAAACCATGGCAAATTCCATATTGGCATACGTGTACATATAGTCAAGCACAAGACAAAGATGCCTTCCCATTCCACCTTGTCAAGATATGACACTTAAAGAAAGTGAACACGGGATCTGGGCATATAAATCAGTGGCACCCTGTACTTTTGTATGTGCAACGCCCTAGTTCAATCCCTAACCCTTGATCAGTCAATCAATCAGTCAAGAGGAAGAATCTAGGACTTAACCAAATGATTACAAGAGTGACCAAATAGGCCATTTCTATCTGGTGGCGATAAGCTTGCACTGGAGGGTGGTCCTGAAAGTGAGGGGGTTCTATAGTGGGGGCTGTGCCATGAGGGGTGTGCTTTGAGGGAGGTCTACAGTGAGCAGTAGCCAAGGTGGAAGAGAATGTTCTTATTCACAATGAAAATGTGGCAGCTGCATGCTTGGCTATGATTATTTTCTGTCATATCTACACGTGGATAAAAATCAACAGAATTAACAATAATTAAAAGTAAAAGCTCAGAGTGTTTCAAGATAAAATATTAAAAATTTCAGTAGTGAACCATATGCTAACAACCATCAATTAGAAAAGCTATAGTTAAACATATAATTATAGTCATGCAAGGTTACAGAACACCTATGAATAAATTCAATCCTCACATATACTATGTTCTCATAAAAAAGATTACAGATGCTCTTAAAGATGGCAGCAGAGAAGATAGTAATTGATTCTTTAAGGATGTTAATTCTATCTAGATTAACCTACCATTTTAATGTGGTCCCAGTAAAAAAATTCCAACAGGATTTTAAAAATTGAAAATGGAGGATTTTCTAGTACCTAACTCTCTCTCCCCTGGCTGGAATGCTTCATTATTAGTTGAACACAATCTTGCACATACTGAAGAACATCTGTGTCTCCCACTGAGAACCCTCGGAGGCATGTATGAGAGTACACATTTTAAAGGCAACAGCATGCATGCAGCCTCGATATTCTTTATGGGAGGAATTGGATGAAAACATGGTCTATTCCTTTCGTAGAGTGACGTCTTTGTTTTAGCATCTTAGGAGAAGAATATATAAGAAGTGACATAACACAAGAAATTTATCCTGGGGCTGGAGAGATGGCTCAGTGGTTAAGAGCACTGACTGCTCTTCTAGAGGTTCTGAGTTCAAATCCCAGCAACCACATGGTGCCACACAACCATCCGTAATGGGATCCGATGCCCTCTTCTACAGTGTACTCTCATATACATGAAAATAAATAAACAAATCTGTTAAAAAAGAAGCATATCCTGTATCAGAATATAAAAACTAGAGCAGACATCCAGGTGTGATGGAACGTTTCTGTAACTCTAGAGCTTGGGAGGTAGAGGCAGTAGGCCCAGACATGAGCTCAGGACCAGTGTGGCCTGTTCACAAAGGAAGTTCTGGCAAGCCATGGCTACACAGCAAGGACTTGCCTACAAACAAACAAAAACATGTTCGCTTTCTGATTCACAATCTAACAAGTAGTATATGATGAACTATTTTTTACCAAATGAATGCTTTTAACTTACATCGTGTGTGTGGGTTCTTTAGACAGGATTCTCTGTGTAGCCCAGGCTGTACTGCAACTCACTCCATAGACCAGGCTGGCCTCAAACTCAGAGCTTCACCTGCTTCTGCCTTCCAAGCGCTGGGATTATTTGTGTGCACCACCCCTGCCCAACTTCACCTTCCTTTGTAAGTGTTATTTCTCATCATTTCCTTCCAAGTCATCCTAAGACTTGGCTCAGTAGACATACCCTCTATGTGAGTTACTTTAGTCCCCCTAAGAAGCTTATGTTAAGATAGAATTATTCATATACAAATAGAATATGCCTTATTTCATTATTATGCTCATTATAAACCCATCCACATGCTAGCAGTATAAGACAATATGAATGGAGTACCATGTCTTTATCCTTTCTCTTCATGAAGGAGCTTGGGGTTCTGTAAGCGTTGTCACCACTGCTATGTCTGCAAAGACTGAAGGGATAGAAGGGTATAGATGGGAAGAGCCTTAGGCTGAAGCTGGCCCACTGTGAAAAAGGAGAGGAAGGGATTGTGTGGGAAAGTCACTTGATCAGGTCTCGGCAGGCACAAGGTTAAAGGCCAGCTTGACCTTTTATCTTATACCTGGTTCATCTGAGCACACACGTCCATGAAAATGTATTCCATATTCCCCTGGAGCTGTGGATAGCATGAACCCTCCATATTCTATAAAACTGTCCACAGAGGCACATCTGCCTTCCCTGGGTGTGTACATATGTGGGCTCTACTTAAGTTTCTCCATTCTGACTTTGCATCTGCACACCACTGAGAAGTGCTAAGTCTTCTCCCGCTTATCAGAATTGGAATTTGGAGCTTCTGGAAGGACCTTCTCAGTTTCAACACTGAAATATTCATTTTTGAAAAGCTATCTTGGGAGGGGAAAATAAGATGTAAACTGATTTCATTTAAATCTCACTACTTGCATCTCTCAGACCTGCTAAGCTGATAGAGCTAAGCTGGAAAGGGCTGTCTCTCTCCTGTGCCATCTGGAAGGGGACAGAGGAACCACAGCTGCTTCTGTCTGGGGCAGATTGCCAGGCGAGGGCCAGAGGAGAGCTCTAGGCTCCCAGGAAAGTCCAACACTAATGTTACTAATAGCCGGGAGCAATTTGTGAACAGGTAGTACACTGTGGTCCCAAAGTGCCCTGCCACCTCCAAACCATTTATCTTACTTGCCTTCCTGAATGCATCCCCTCCCCACCCCATTCCTCCTCTTCTTAAAAGTGCCCCCCACTAGGCTGTCATTTTTCATGGTCCACCAGAGGAATGACACCCTCCTGTCTTCCTGGGCTTTGCCTGAACTGATTCTTTTCTGCTAGGAAAAGAGAAAGTGTTCCAGCTTTGCTGTTTAGGAAGTAAACCCTGGACACACAGTTATCCTTTGGCACAATGGTAGACCCACAATTCCGTTTTGCAGATGTTTTCAATTGCTGACAGTGCAGTCAGACATTAAAGGTTTGCTTTTGAGTAAATGTTCTGAAAGTCTTCTAAAGTCACAGTAACCCAAGGTAAACTCAAAACTGAGGACGTGACAAATGTGAAGTATTTCTGACCATGCTTGCCTGGGTTACGTTGTGTGACGTCACTGCATTTGTGGTTCTGAAAATACCTGTGTGTGGTTTTTACACTGCACCGTCAATACCCAGACGGCTGCCTGGAACTCTCCCCCTCGGATCTGAGAGCATTGTGTGTTACGAGTTGCACGGTTTTTACTGTGCATGCAACGCTTTCTGCTCTTGTAGAAATGGAATGGTTTCCTGACAGAGCAAAGACTTGTTTGTCTTCTGAGCACGGATTAGCATGTCTTTGGGTAGTTTTGTGCTGGAGGAAAAAGCAGCTTTATCTCTGTTGGGATAGCTCACCCCACACGGGTTATAAGGTAAGTGTCCCTGTGTTCTTGGTTGTTAGTTGCTGTGCTGGAAGGCCACAGGTGCTGGCAGTTTATTTGGAATTTTCATTTCTATGGCCCATACCTGCTTTCTATATGTAAATGCTTGTCCTTCCTCCCCTGCCATTGAAATGCAGGGACACACCTACATAGCCACTTGATACAATGTGTGTGTGTGTGTGTGTGTGTGTGTGTGTGTGGACTAGGTTATCCCAACATCTCTCATCAGGATGCAAACTGGCTTTCATCTTCAATAAATGGGAAATATATGTGTAAATCGAAAATTGATTTAAAATAAATGTCCTTATGTCTCACTGTCAGTGAATGTTTGATTTATACGCCTGTTCTATGTGCCTCTGTTCTCTGGAGCCATGTAGAATTTTCTTACAGCGTATGGCGGGATGTGTCAGGTGTTGGAGAAGGGTCAGATAAGAACTGGTTTTGTAGATGATGCCAAACAAGTTAGACTTCATGAAGTTTGTGATGGAAAAATAGTGAAGAGTAAAGGAGATTTGAGGTGAGGCTGCTGTATTTTAGGGTAGTCCTGTGCTGACATGGGGGGTTGGTACTCTGGAGTTTGAGAGCTGATGTAGAGGGCCCATAGAGGAGAGCAAGTAAGAGTGAAGACAGACTCATCCTTGTAATGCCAGCACTCTGGGGGTAGAGGCAGGGGCATCACAAGTTTGAGAAAGCTACGTTGCACAACTCACTGTATATAATCCCAGCATTCAGGAGGCAGCAAGGTATTGTAATTTCAAAGGCAGTGTATTTACTGTATGCAGCAAGAACCAGGTCACCCAGGGTAATATAGGAAGACAAATGAATAGCCCAAAACAACAAAACTTTTGAAGATTCAAATGAATACAAATAACACTGGAATAGGAAAGAAAAGGCTACATGCACAAGAGCTTACGGGCAAGAGCTAACCCCAGCAGTAAGTACTAACAACGTGCTGGAGGTCTGACTAGTTAGTCTGATTACTGAAGTGATGTTCATTAGATCGTGAGTCTTCCCCAGGCCTGTGACAGGTAATCTTCATTTCTCATGGTGACCCGGTCTCTTGTCCATGATTCTAAAAATTCTAAACATTGAAGAATTCCAAACTCATTTGTATCAACCCTTGAGAAGACCTTTGGACTCACTCATTGGAAAATTCTGACCTAAAATTACCAGGGGGTGGGAGGTCAGAGCTTTATGTATGTCACCTACAATGTGTCCTCATGCTTTTGACTTAGTGATATTTGACTGTTTGCTTGGTGTTGCTGAGACACTTTGGAATGTATAGTAGATGTTAAACTGGCCTCGGTGGGCAACATTATCTTTCATGACACGTCCTCTTTGTGAACTCCACACACTTGCATTTTCATAGAAATTTAACCCACTAGTTACAGGTAAGTGAACGCACTGAGATGTGCAGAGACATAAAACCAAGTGGTGACAGAGCCAAGATGAGAATCTATTGTTTGGGGACAACCTGTGTCCTCAGCCCTGTAGTCTGCAGAGCTTGGGGAGTAAAAAGACCTAAAGACTAGTTTTCAGGTCAGGCAAACTATGTTTCTTTTCTGGTTTCTGGGGATGGATATTCCTAACACTTAATCGATTTTAAGCAAGACAAATGATTCCTTTTACCAGCTGTACAAAAATGGAGCTTTCAGACACAGAGCAAGGCCATGGAGCAGTGGATGTAGCTTAGTAGACCGTTGGTCCAGATGGAAGAGTCAGGAGTGACTCAATGTCGAAAAGGCTGATGGGAAATCCTGCTCCTCATTTTTAATCTAGCAAGATGAAATGCACAGAGAAATGTATTTAAGCAGTAGAGGATTTGGGAGATTGAGTGTCAATAATTCCCCACCCCATAGTGCTCAAAATTAAACACGGACCTCACAAATGGTAGGCAGGTGCTTTGCCTCTGAGCCATACCCTGTGATTTGGGTTTTGATCCTGAAAGCTTTGTAGGTACTCTCCACAGTTGTCTGTTCTTTTTTACTTCGATACTTTTCTTTTAAAATTTTCTGTTATAAGGGACATATTCTTAGGTGGAATGAAGCAAGAACTGCCTTATAACTAACGGATATTCAATCAACACAGGTAACTTGTTCAGTGGATAGACATTTTTTTCCTTCAAACTGCTTCTAATTATCTCCTATTTTTAGAAATAGTTTTCTATTTTTAAAGCTATACATCTTCATTGTACTGCTGTAAACACATTTTAAAGGGACTTTCAGGTTATAGTAATTTGTTCAGCAGAAATAAAATACTTAACATTCCAGTAATATGAGAAAATTCAGGGGGCTCTTTAAAATTTATTATGACCTCATTTTACATATACAACATTTTTTGTTTGTTTAATTGTGTGTTAATGTGGTCCATTTACTTGTTCATGTGCGTGTGAGCACACATGCACATATGTTTGGAGGCCAGGGTTGAATCTAAGTCTTTCTTGGTTTCTCTTAGCCTTACTTTCTGCAGCTGAGCTCACTGGTTGGCTAGGACCCCTGGTCAATGAGCTCCAGGAACCTGCCCACTCTTCTCTCTTCCCTGGCATTGCAGACCAGTGCCCAACTGCTAGGTAGGTGCTGAGTGTCAGTGTCTTGCTGTCTCTCCGGCCCTGTGTCAAGAGCTAATCAAAGAACAAAGTCTGTTCTGGTCAAGCAAGGTATTAATTTTATTATTCTTATTGTTGAATCTTTTCTTTCCTTTTTCTCATTCATTTCTTCTTTTCTCCCCTTTCCCTTTCTTTCTCTTTTATACAGCATCTTGCCATGTAGCCAAAACTAACCTCGAAATTAGTCACCTTCCAGCCTCTGCTTCTTGAGATCAGTGATTACCAGCATGCTTGACCAAGTAAAACTATTATTATGCTGTCTAATCTACATTAGGAGATAATAGTTTAACACCTAAGATTTTAATTTATTATTTTAAATATATGAGTGTTTTCTTTGAATGTGTATAAGTGTATCATTTATATCTATCTATCTATCTATATCTATATCTATATCTATATATATATATGCTTGATTCTCATGGAGGACAGAAGAGGGCATAAAATCCCCCATAGTTGGAGTTAGAGATGGTTTTGAGCCACCGTGTAGGTGCTGGGAATTGAACCTGTGTCCTCAGAAAGAGCAACAAGTATTCATAATGGCAGAGCCATCTCCTCAGCCCTAATATCCAATTTGTATCAGGCGGAGGAGGAAACTGTGAGAGAGTCCCTGCTTTAGTCTTTAGATTTAAGGTATCATCTCTCCCCAAGACCAGAAGTGGTAACTTTCTTTAACATCTCAACAGGACGCCTTGATAGGACATCTACACTGCTTATACAGCTACACATTATACACTGCTATAATACTCAGCAGCAGAAGTAGAGATGGAACTGTTGTTTCTTTCAAATGTGTTTTCATGGTCTCTCTTGGTGGATTCCGATTTTTCACTTGTAAATGGAGGGCCACACCTAGCAGGGTGCTGTTAAATGTTTAACCAAAAATGAGCACTGGAGGGAAAAAAACGTAAGAGCCTTGACTTTTAGTGAATCTGTCCTATGTGATGTAACTATTCCAGAGTGGCTGCTTTCAAGGAGCAATGTAACATTAAGGTGTAATTGTGTCCTGTCTCTTTCCTTGTTCCCTGCAGAGTAGAAGTAAATGATCTTAAGGGCATAGTAAGAGTGAAATGTAGTGAAATTCTTGGGAAATGGTGAGCTTTAAATCTCTATTACATAAGTTTTTAATTTAAGTTAAAATGTGTATAATTTAATCTTTGATGATAGGTATAGTTAGTAACTAACCAACTTTCAGAATTTTTGGGAACTTGACAATGGGCTCTTGGAACCACGCCAGCTCGGGCCCAGCCTGGTCTAATGGAGGTTAGAAGCACCCAACGGTGTCTTAAGAGTAGCTGAGGTCCTCCGTGGGTCCTCATCGTCTCTATTTCCTTTGTTTTATTCAGCTGTCTTCTCCTTGGGGGTCTTGATAACATCTCTAGTTTGTCCACAATATCCAAAGACAAATTGGATCGATAAAATTTAAGATTTTTCAGGAGGACATGCTGAGGACCACCGGCAAGAGTTGACTTTCGTGACAACTTCATCCTTCTTCGCAAACATCTGTTCTTCCTTTAACAACCCGGGTGTCTGGTTCACTGCCTGTTCCTCTGCCAGAGTGATTCTTTCATTTTGCCCAGCTTACAGCTAAACCAACAGAGAAAACCAACCTCATGGGAGAATTACCGAACCTCAGGGTAAAGCTCTAAATGGCGGTTCTGGTTGCATCAAGCATGCGCGCATGCGCACATGAGCACCCGAGTATGTGTAACTAAGAAATTAACATAAGCATTCTTTCTTGGCTCCTTAAGGCTTACATTTAGTTTGCTGCCAGTTGGAGAGTCAGATGCATCTAATGTACTATTCTTCTGCTACAGTTTTATTTTGTCACCTCATTAGGCAGCTGATGTTTATCCTCATGAATTGTTTTTTTTTTTTTTTTTTTTTTTTGTTTTCAAGATGGGTTCCTAAGTGCAACATAGCCTTCATTTTTATAAACTCATAAAAATTAATCAGTGACACTTATACCCAGAGGACAAGTTGACTTAAAATTCTTGGCTCATTGTCTCTGTCTTTGAAGACCTTGTGGGTGCTGGTGCATTGTTTTCTGTTGTACAGTTTCTCTGTGGGAAGATCTGATGTCAGTCTCATTTGTCTCTCATGGTTTTGTGTGGTGGCCCAAACCAGCCTTTTAATGGGTGGCGATGACGTTTCCTAGGAGACACCACCTCTCGGTGGTGTTTGCTGGTAGGTAGACGGTCACATTCAGTGAGCATGCGGGATGCTTTCCTAGCGTGAGAGTTTACTTGTTGGTGTTTTTTCTCTCCTGCTTCCTCGGTGGTTATGGTTGAGCTGTACGCATTGGAAATAAAGGACTAGATTGGCCCTCCCCCCCCACCCCGCCCCACCTTGATTTCCTCTCCGGAAATTTTTTTTCTCTTCTGTTGCTTTTCTGGGTTCTACACTTTCTTTTCTTCTTACTGTTCGCCCGGCTCTCTGCTGATAACTTTTTGTTTCTTTTCAGTACTCTCCCTAGCAAATGGGACTTCTTATTCCGTGCTTAAAATCTGTGCTAAAGCAGTTTGATCACCGTTTTTATGGGCCTATGATGTTCTGTAATGACCGTGCTTTGTAAGTCCCCCTCACCCCCCCCCCCCCGCTCTCTTCAACATTTAAAAGGTTATTTTTCATGTAGCACGTCTTTGCTGGTGTACTCTTTTCCATCCTCACTGACAACTTGGATTTTTCTTGAATTAGTCATGTGCAGAAAATGCCTCGTTGATGTGGCGAAGATCCGGAGCAGACTTTCCCTGTCTGCTCCTGAGCTGATAAACTCACCGTAGTCCATCTACCTAACCTACTAGCATTTTCTCTGGATAGCACTTGGGCTCTCCTGCACCCCCATCCGCAGCCTGCCCACACCACTTTGACAGACCAGAGACCCTTATACAATCAGGTGATAACTTCACTTTTAAGTGAATTTTGCTGGTCTTTTCTAAACTCTGTCTCTGGTGAATTCTCTCACTAGCTTTTATTCTCTTTCCTCTCTCAAAGCATTTTCTGCCAGCTCCCAGCAGCTCTGCTCTGCTCTTGGCAGGTCTTTTATATGTTAGGAGGCCCTGAGGATTAACGGTGTCCCCTAGTCTCACTAAAAATGGAATTTGACAGTTTTCCTCCTCATTCTCTTTGTTACTTTTATATGGTTTTCATGAGGAGAGGAGTAAAAAAAAATGACTTATGCAGAATGGTAATCATATCAGGAGGACTACACATTATTTCTGTCAAAATGAAATAAAACTAACGAAATAAAGCAGAACAAAGCAAAGCAAGAGGCCCAGAGTCTTGGGTAGCACATTGGCTGCCAGACTTCATCATTTTGGGGCCTTTGGTAATGAACAAAAGGCAACCTTTACTCCTGCTTTGACCTACGTGTTTCCCTTACAGATCCAGAGCAAACAAACACCCCCTTGCTTCTCCTTGCTATTCTCAAAACTTCTCCAAGCAGTAAATTTCTTCAAATGTATAATTTCTATAGCTCTCGGGTCCTTCGCTTTGTTCAAAGCACTGTCCGGTTGATCCCTTCATAGTATTTCCCCCTGCAGTGTCTTCAATCAGAGATTCTCTTACTGGATATTTTATTTATTTACATTTCAAATGCTATCCCCTTTCCCAGTTTCCCCTCTGCAAACCTCCTGTCCCATCCCCCTCTCCCCCTGCTTCTATGAGGGAGCTCCCCAACCCACCCACCCCCAATCAGAGATTAAAAAACAAAACAAAACAAAACAATCTTTTTTGTTGAGTCTTTTCCTCATCATTAAACACTTACTTTACACATATCCTTTAATCTTCTAAATCACAGACCTCCTTTTATTCACCTTCATCAAATGCTGTCATTTTGGTTTGCCAAAGGCACAGAAGCCATCAAAGCGGGTACATTCTTTTGCCAGCATATCCACAGCATCATCTGGACGTTCCCCCAATGCCCAGTGAAGGCAGAGTCTTCTAATTACAGCAGGCACCTCCAGGCATCAACCGTTCCTAGGCTTTATTAGTCTTCTCTCCAACCTTATTCTCTACTCTGTCATCAGATTCTTCTCAGAAACACGCACCAAGTCCCCATTTACAATGTCTTTAGACTATTATTCCCCTGTTGTTATAATTCTATGATGTTTGCAACAGACCTCCATTTACACTTCGGTATCTATGCTGTACAATGCCCTTACGTTAATCCTGTGCCTGTAATTTGACATGCACTGATCCTGATAAAGCCACCAATGGTCCATCTCACATCGAATGGCCACTTTTAAATCTTTACCTCATGGTAGCAGCATATATCATGGCTTATGAAAACAGAAACTCCTGATTTCCATTGTTGGTGTCTAATTCTTCCTTCTCAGCATCCTGTCTTTCAGAACATATTTACATATATCTGATGACTCATAGGCATGGTTTTCAGCTCTTTCACATTTTGTTATTAATTCATTTTTGTTGAGATAGAGTCGGTTTATAGCCTTGTCTGACCTCTAACTCAGTATGTGTCCTAATCTAGTCTCGGTCTTTCTATCCTCTTCCTTAGGCTCATCTGTATAGGCCTATACCACTGCCTCATTTATCTGGCATTCTGCAAAGCTGTGAGTTAATTGGTAATGTGTCAGCATTCTTTCGGGGTTGTATTTTGTGACCTCATAACCACATCAGTTGGATTCGTGTAATGAGGCCTTTCAAACTGTCTACATGTATGCACTCCTATTTCTACTGCTAGCCCTCTTGGTGTTCAGTCCAGACATGATCTAACATGTGAGATAAGTCTAATATATATAGCAGCATCCTTAAGCAAGTCTTTCTATCTGCCTTGCCTCCTGATGCTCTGAGCCCTACAAAGCACCTTGCAAGTCGCCTATTGTAACTCTCTTCATATCCTTCCAGGGTTTGTGGTTTTCAAAGCCAACAGGTTTTGCCATATAAGAAGCTAAGGGAATCCTTTTCTTAGAACCACAGACTGTCAGAGAACTAGCCTATACCTTACAATCATAATCCAGCCTCCCACGGCAAAGTAATAAAGCTGTAAGCACAGAGCAATGCAGCTGTTTCTCTAAGATCACACAATTTGTGACCTTTGTCCATTGCATTGTGCACTTGTCTTAGGGGCCAAAATATGCCTGCTGCTTTGAGATTGCTTTCCTAGAAATTTTTTTTTTTTCTGAGTTGCAAAAGGGTTAGAGGAGGTGAAGTTAAGAACTAAATGGTGTTAGAGACTCTAGCGTTTTCTGTCATCACAGGGAATGACCCAGAATCCTCATAACTCAGAGCTGAAGTCTGCAGAATATGCACACACAGTCTTCACACCTACAGACATGCACAGCCAGTCCTCAGACCTGTGGATGCGCAGGGAGTCTCTACACACATGGGCTGGCACAGGAAGTCTCTAGACCCATGGATGAGTAGCTTAATTGAGATAAGCAGGGGGAAGTTTAATCACTCATTACACATATAATCTGCTTTTAAAGCATATTGCTGCTGAAACTCTAGCCCTTCTCCTACCCAGGGAGACTCTAGAGCCAGCATGACTGTTCTTTATTCAAGCTGCCTTTCTTGAGACATTGCACACTGCCTTTATTCTGAGGCTGGATTTTATGAGTGGTGGTTGAATTTCGGGAGCATATTGAGGAAGATCCTCTTTGCCTGATCCTCAGGGCACATTTCTTTGGCAGCCCTTCTCACCATGACCGAAACCTGCCTGCGATGCATCAGGAGGAAGTAAATGCAAGCTGCTTTTGCTAAAATATCAGGTAGTGATATTTCCTGTATGAGGCACTGGCTGGTGCATTGATTGGAAATATTTCTAATCAACACCCTTAGCATCCGGTGTGTGAGCTCATTCTTTCTCACCTCCCATCAGCTCATCTGCCTCATCTCACCTTGGGAGATGGCAAAGCTCTCCGGAGGAAACAGTGATTTTTGAAAGCACCTGTTTGTGAAAACTCTGAGTAGTCAGGCTTGAGAATCTGGTAACGGGCTGGGAAGATAGCTCAGTGGTTAGGAGAATCTGGTAGTATTTATGTCATTCTTTGGGTTCTTTGCTACTTAAAGGCATGTGATCTCTTAAAGGGTGGTTTATCTTTCTGTTCTCATGTGAGGGGCCTAAAGGCCAAAAGGCCAACTGTGCCTGTCCCAGTCAAAAGAGGAGAGGGAGCTTGTATTCATACAGCATTTGTCAAATGTTAGCCTAGGTGTTAGGTTGGTGGCATTACCCTATTGTGTTAGGCTGGTAGGACTAAGGAGCAAGTATTGGGCTGGGTGCTTAGGAATACTGTCCTAGTGTGGCATTCTAGGGACTATCACTCACACTGTGGTCAGTGTAAGATGTACAATTTAAAGCTGTCCACTGAGATAGTGTTTTATTTTCACTGCTACACAACTGCCTTAGAAATGCTTCCGATATCAGTAAGTCTTTTAGCCCCCCCCCCTTTAAAGTACAAGATTAGAAGGAGGTCAAAATAAAAGGTGGATTTGGACTTTGTGTTTTCCTAGGTTTTTTTCTTTAATGTTGCCTTGGACTGGTTGCTCTCTGTCCAATATACATACATACATAAATACATACATAATACATGTATATTAGAATATATACATATATGTGTACATACACATATATACATATACACACATATACATTCATATTCTTCTAGGTTCTAGCTCCTATTGGTCTCTTGGATTGAAGGGTTGCTGAAACATTCCCCTTAAGTATCCTATATCACAGGCATTCTAGTTTGAGTGTGTCATCTGTTTCCTGCCTCAAAAAGCTGTCTTTTCAATATGAAGCCTTTCTCACAAGAAACTAAAGACCTCTTGCTCAGCACTGTTAATGCTTGCTGAAAAGAAGTTGATACTTGAAAATGATTTGTTAAGTTGAACGAAAATGATGACATATTGGGTACCTACTCAAGTTCTCCACATCATGGCTATGATAGCCAGGAAGCATGTGCATCTTGTAGGTGATTCTCAAGGGGTCACACACTGAGACACAGCAGAAAAATCCTTCCTTTGCTAAATGCCTCCCAGCAACCAGCACCTCTCTGGCCAGCCAATGACAGTAATGTAGATCCAGCTAAAAGCAGGATGGCGTCGCAAATCCAGAAGTGTTTAGTAGAAGACACGAACCCGTGTCAGGGGTATTCTCAACAGGAAAGCTAATTAGTTGCTGAACATTCCAAAAAGACAGCTGGCCAGGAAACGAGGGTCATAGAAGGGACTGGTGTTTACAAAGAAATGAAAACACACAGAACAGGACCCACAGACTTAGGACAACAGTGACATTTCCTACTACCTGGTTGGCTATGGACACCCCCAAAGCACTCTCCACTCTTGCAAAGGATTTTCCTGTGTCAGACTATCATCTGACCACAAGAAGTCCCTTTATGTATAGTGAAAGATCCTAGGAAAAGTTCAAAGCATGTAGATTATCAAGAATTAGTCCACACTCTGGAGAAGATACCCAGGAAAGAATTCCAGAGAATAGGAGGGGTGTATATCTATTCTTTATCTGGCTAGCCTGCAGCTCAATGCTTTTAAAACTGCATTACAGCCTCATATAGGCTCACATAAATGAAGATGGAGATTATGAAAACTTTGGCCCACAGCAACAAATGTTGTCTGAATGTAGCACAAATATTATTTCAAAATTAATTGCAAAACAAAGTGTCTGTGACAATGTTCTCCCGTATTACATTTTACAGTGTCCCTGTATCCTTGGCTCTGAATACATCTCACTAACACTGTGTTATGCATGCCACTGTGCTATTTGGCGTCATTAAACGTTGCCTGAGACACTGATGTTCAAACTCTGTGCTCCTTGGGTTATGGATTGCAGTGTTTTTATTGTATAAAATATATTGCCCTTACAGAAACATAATGGTTTAATTACAGAATAAAAAAGGACAATGTTTTCCTATCATCATTCCTCAGCCCAGAAGTACCAAATTAGTATGTCTGCGGGTTGTACTCTGTTAGACTAACATGAACATTTACCTCATTAGCATGCAAATTTTCTGTTATGGTTAGTAAATGTTAAAATCATATTGAATTAAAATACATTTTTAGGATATGTTATCAGTATATATTTTATTTGTATGCTTGTCTTAGGTTGTATAAATATTTCTCAGGTAAAAGAAGGAAGTGAATGAAAAACTTTTAAGAAGTCTTCATGAAAATTAGACTCAGAGTTATTGTAGGGACCCGCATAGAAATCACCTCTGCCACATCTGTCTACTTTTTATGGATGGAATAAGATCAAAAGGGGAATGTGAAAAGAAAAATTATATACTGTGATGTGTGGGTCAGTAGCAAGGAACAAGCCTTGGTGTAAACCTGGCTACTTGGTTAACATCTGTCATTGTCTAAGCTGCAGAACCTATTGAACGTCAGTTTCTTTTCTATCATTAGGATTGTATATCACACGAATACATTCATATATCACAGGCTTCCTGTGAGAATCTGTGAATTTAATCAAAGTTTGACCTAACTCTTGGCTTATGTTAAAGGTCTCCTCTGTATTAGACAGGAGGGTTATTAGCATTAATGCAATGAGAAGAAAAACATTGTTAGCAGTTGGTGGGACGGTGCTGGGGAGGCCTCTTGGGTTTGTTGGGATGTGTCTTGCTGCATAGTTCGGAACCATCTTGAGGGTTCTCGTTGTTATTCATCTAATTAACAGCTGTTTCTTGAGGGTTTACAGCATGCCAAGCACTAAAGGGGACAATGGGTGTGTGAGATGGTGGAAAACCATTCTCCTGGGCAGCTCTCCCCAAAGTGGGGGAGACAAGCTTGGGAATAGGGAATTAAAACACAGGGTGGTGTGTGCTACAGGAAGGGCAGAGTTGGTGAGCTAAGGGAGATGGGAAGAGATGGGAATTTGAACTTGGCTTTGGGCCAAGTCAGTGTGGGCTCCTTGCTCTTGTTCACTTGCCTTGACTTGAAGAAGATGGAGCACAGAACTACAAAGCCAAAGTTATACTTCCTTGGATTACTAAATGTTCAGAGACCATTTCCTCCATACAAGGCACACTAATTGTTGGTCCATGGGTGCACAGGCAATATTTCTTCTGCTTGTTTCTCAGTATCTCTGGCTTTATAGGATGGGGATGTGAAGGAATTGAGACACCCAGATGCTGTGAAGCTCATCCGATTCATGGTCTTTATACTTGAGATCTCTGGCCCATAGTGGGTTTCGGGTTTATTTTATTTGGCAGGAATGAGTGAGCAGCAATCCAAGGCACTCATGATCTCAATGGAGTCTTCCAGAACACAGCAAATCTTTGTGTGTATGTGTGTACAACTTGGGGACTGACCATCCTGAAGAGAGAAGACAGTAGTAGAATAGAAGAAATCTAAATCCAGCCAGCCTGAGGAATCTTAACCATTCCAGGAACTACATGTGATGTCTTCCAGGCTTTTTTGACAGACATACTAGAAACCACGGAGTGGTGAGGGGGTGGCTTTGCCTTCCGCTGTTGTTAAAAAACTCTCTGGCTCCCCTGGACAATCATAGGATTGGCTCTCTCTTGTGGACCATGTCCAGAGCCTCATGATTCACTGTCAGTACCAGAAGCCAGGCTTCAGCGCTGTAGTAGCCAGCTTTCACTGAACCCCTTCCATTCTCCTGTATCTTGACAGACATGTCAAGGAAACAATAGTTTCTATTGTCAACTTCCCTTGGCTGATGACTCGAAGCATTACATTCCTCCGTCGGTTCCAGGCCAGTCTTGCCCGAGAGTGGGCAGGGGAATGGCCACTCTGGCACATTTGTATCGACGAGTGTGGCCAGGTACAATGTAGTCAGAATTCAGCTTTGTTTTCTAGGCACACTCACTGGGATGCTGCTTCAGGTTGGGGAAATCGTTTCCATGGGCTGTCCAGATTCAAGTCATTGTCTGTGACAGACAGAGTGTTTGCATTCTCAAATAATCAGAAAAACTTGCACTGAGTACTGCTGACTTGAAAGCCCTGCTCTTTTCAATGGATTTGCTTTGCTTTCATGCTGAATTTCTAAGATCCCATAGCCAGGCAGGTTTGAAAAATGAAGCGTGATGGTTTTGCTTTAAGTCCAGTTCTCAGTTATGCCTGTAGTCTTTTCACAAAGAGCAGAACTATTAAATTTTTCAAGCCCATCTTTTAGATCACTGTTACAATACATTAAATAACGAATGGGTGATCGTTTTAAACATGAACACCCAATATTATAAAAGAACCAGTGTCTCTTAATGCTTAAAAACATAATCATTGGTTTTTGTAATAAAACATAAAACTAAATATACTCATTTGCTTAGTAATTTATAAGATGCCCAAATATATAACAATAAAACTTATCATCATCTATATATAACCAGTAGTCTGAGACACATTTCATTAACATTGTGTTATGTTCTTTCTTTGGCTTTTATCAAATGTTTAACATCATCGGTGCATAAAGCTTATGACAGAAAGAACACACATAGGAAAGAACATTAGAATGCCTTTCTGTCTATGTGTTTAGCTGTTCTTGAATGCCCCTTCTCTTTGTACTATCCAGCAACTTCTGCCTCTTGCTGTAAACTCAAGACCAGAATGCCAGGGTGGGAGGAGGAAGTCAGAACAAGTAAAACAAATGAGACTCTGGTTACCAGGTGGAGAAGGACAACTGTTCCTTCTCCTTGTTGGAAAGGCTGTTTTACATAGGTGACACTTGTATAGGACACAAGGCTGAGGAAGGGTGAGCCTGTTTCCTGAAACTGGGCGTGGACATCCATCTTCTGTTCTGTTGCCATGTCTGGACTCTGAAAGCTTCAGATGCCAATCATGGTATACACTTGGCCTTTGGGTCTTCAGGCACAGATTGGGACTGCTCTATGGACACTTTTGGGTATCTGTTTGGCTAAAGTTAGAATGTGGGACTTCCTAGCCTCCTTAATAATGTGACTCTACTCCCCACATTAAATATTTTCTTATATATGTATATCTATGAGCACATATATAATTTATTAGAGAAGCTCAGCTTATGTGCATGATCACATCCACATCACTGAAATAAAGAAAATGAATGCCTTATAATAAATAAGATTACTACATTGATGGACTGATTAATTTATTTTCCTATTTAACAAACACTGACTAGGCCCTTGCTGATTGGATCAGGGCCTTGTTCATTTGAGCACAGCACCATTTGGAAAGCCAAAGAAGAGGAACTTCAGGAAGGAACTGAGAGTGATCATAGCATAGGTCACAGCTAAGGTCCTGCTGTTAGGGTCCCATGGCATGTAACTCTGTAGGTTGTTCTAGTACAACTAACCAAGAACAACCCTATGCACATTCATTGTTTGTTCCTGAATTCACTCTTCTTTATACCCGAAGTATAGTTTCTGATACCATGCTTTTTGCAGCATCCTTCCTAAAGACTAGAAACCCAGCACTGGTCTAGCCACATCTTCCTATAACATTAATCTCTGTGTATATTGGAATCACCTAAGTCGTTTTGATAAATTCCAGTGCTTCAATCTCCAATGAACTCTGAACATCTGAGGTGAAGTATAGTACATGAGTCTCAATACCTCTGTAAAGACTCTCAAATGATTCCTGGCTATAGAAAAGTCTGGAAGTCACCTCTCTACATATTTTACAAAACAGATGGGCCCTGATTTCCACCAAAAACTGCAAAGCAAAAGTATCATATTGCTTTAAACAGTAGCTACTATGATTATTTCAAAATTGATCCCCAATATATCTTTGGGACAGTGATAAATATAAATAATATGTATGCCATTAAATTATATCTAAGTAGCAGCACATTGAAAGCAAAAACTAGTGTAAGGAAAATGGGGTAGTTGAATAAATCTTATATTAGATTAATGAATATTAGTTATTCATGTTTATAAAATGTACTCTTAAACACCCAATTATGTTAAAAAAAATCAGTAGAAAAACTACTTACAGGTCCCGAATCCTTTTAAAATATATAAACATAAAGAGACTATAATAAAATATTCCAAGGTAATGACTTTTTTATTTATATAGTAAAATCATAAATGATTCCACTTCCTCATTGCTTTCTTAATCATTTCTATTTTTCAACCTCAAGCTTGATGTTTCTTTTATTTCTGAAGAATATTATAAAGTATACATTTCATTTAAAGGAACATATGGCTTTCTGTGAATGGCACTTGAGGTAATATCCAAGGGCAGATGATATGTCTTTGATGCTGAATGGCAAGTGCTTAGCCACTGATTTCAAAGAAGCCGTGAGAAAGATCAGAGGACTTTAAGGTATGGATTAATGAAACATAAGAAATGGATTGTGAGGCACACATCTACTTCAAAGTCATTCTAGAAATGGCCGCTCATGAGCACTTGGTTGTCACTGTAAATTATGGACCCCAGAAGGTCCTCACCTGATATGTTTAAGTGATAGCAGCCAGCACATCACATGTTCATTCTCACAACAATGCTTTTCTGTGACTGCATACATAGTTAAACTTTGTCCTCTCATAATTCCCCACCCCAGGTACATCTTGTTTGATTAAAAAAAAATAATGTTATCATTATCAGGAAAAGTAAGTCATGCAGTAATAACATATAAGACCAAATCTCCATAGATTTATATACATTTAAAAATGTTTTAGCATATCTTATTCTCTCTCTCAATCTCTCTCTCTCTCTCTCTCTCTCTCTCTCTCTCTCTCTCTCTCTCTGTGTGTGTGTGTGTGTGTGTGTGTGAATATATAAGATCAGAGGACAACTTCCAGAAGTTGCTTCTTTCCTTCATCATGTGAATTCCAGAGATCACACTTGGGTTGTCAGCTTGGTAACAAATGCTGTTACCCACTGAGCCATCTTGCCAGCCCACATAAAGCCTTTGATAAACCCTGATTGTTCTGCAGAGATACTGATCTCAGCAGCACCTCACTGACTGCAGCTGCTTTGGTATTGTTGCTTCCCTATCTCAATGTTTCCTTGGTCCACCTGGCATGGGAGAGGGCGGCTAGAGGTCACACACCGCATTTTCACCCTTCTCCCTGAAGCACATTGCTCATCAGAAGGAGACTCATGGCCGTGTCTCACTGTAACTGTGCTGAGTGAGCAGATAAAATATTCGCTAAGAGGCTTTTTTACAGAGAGAGTTACCCCATCCACCCATAATGTTTGCTTCCTTGATCCTATCATAGGATATAGGAAGGACTCTAATGAGAAAAGAATATTCTTGTAAAAGGCTTTATTTGATATATTTTTTGATAATTTCATCAAAGATGTATATAGAAGTGTGTGTGTGTGTGTGTGTGTGTGTGTGTGTGTGTGTGTGTGTGAATGATAATTAAACCACAGCAGATTTTTTTAAACTGAATTAAACTCTGACCCTCAAGTAAGAATGAGGCTAACGAGTCTTCTATAACTTTCAAAGTTAAACTTCTATAGAAAAGTCATACATGTCTAATGAACCACTCTAACTTATAATTCAAACTGTTTGTTCAAAAATGTTTAGCCCAAATAAAATACATTAATAACCTTTAACATTGATGGATTTTAAATTTAGAGTCTTAACCAGTCACAATAGTTTATCCTTAAGTCATAGTTCTTAAATGATTTGAAATTGACACAATTTGATGTTTGCTGTGGTCTGTACCACAGCACAGGAGATATAAAAATAGAAATAATATTTCAGGCAGTCAACTGTGTTGACTATTATACTTGGTTTTATAATTGGTTTATTATCTCCTCTAATCTCTACAGTAGCCCAAGAAGCAGATATTGTCGATGCTGTTTAGAGTGAATAAGCTCAAGCCAAGGAAAGTTGTATCCCCGCTGGGAAATCCCAGACACAGAGTCTGTGTTTCTGAAATGTTCTTCACCAAACAATGGTCAGTGATATGGACAGCTATGGTTGTAGATGTAGTACATTGTTTGGGTCATTTGTAAGATGACTGTCATGTGCATTGTTATTTTTTGATTCCTTGGCTTTGTGGACTCTATAGTCTTTTCTAGTTACATTGAAAATCTATTACATATCTACTATGTAACTCATTCACATCAGCGCTAGATCCCCCATGATCAGTTGGTGCTCATTGTATTCTCTGTGTGTGCATCACTGTGCATTGGACCTTCATCCTAGTGTTAGAGAGATCCTATTATTAATTCCACTTTCACAAGAGGAGGCCAAAGTACATCTTGCTTGTAGTGTGGTTAACAAACCATGAATCCAGATTCAACCATAGAATGTCAGATGCAAATGCCTACACATTTTAATAACTTACTCTACTCTAACCAATTCCTCAAATAAACATTTTATCTTATTAGCCACATTGAAAGGTTCTCCAAAGACAATGACTGTATATTACATCAGCACTCCTCTTGGTATGCAGCAGTAAGAGGCACATATTTGAGACATGTCCAATAATCATTTGATAGGTTATGTGCTTGAGATTTTGGAGATAAAAGAAGAATACCTCCATTTATAAAAATTTATTTTTAATTTTTTTAGTTAGATTTTTTCCCTAAGGGAATTGGGAATGTAGTTCAGTTTATAGAATGCTTGCTTGCTACATATGAGGCCACATATGAGCTGAGTTAAACGATAATATAGGCTATGTAAGGCCTTGTCTCAAAAACAAAATGATACAGAAATATAAAGTATTTTTTCATATGCTTCTTGGGACTTCTAGCCTTCATCAAAGACAAACATGAAGTCCGGAATGTGAAAGACCTATGAGTTAGGGGATATACCCATGTCTTAATTAGACTTAATTAGATTAATTAGAATCCAATTGTTCATAAAACTAGGATTGAATTAGTGATACCTACTAGGAGTAGAATAATTTCTTGTTGGGGAACTGCATCTTTGAGATGCAGAGATTAAGATTTCACTGTGTCCTCATTCTTTGACACAGTCCACTGATGTTAAAGCTAGGGCACCAATGATGTCATCTTATCAGGCATGAGTAGGAAATCTTTCTTCTTCTTAGCCCTTGGTTACCCAGTTCCTTTGTCTTCTTTGGCTTTGTATTTATCAGGACAATCTGTCTTTGAGTTAGTATCAGTGAAACACTTAATGCAGAGAAGGAGACTCAGAAGCTAAGTGTATTCCTACACAGAGTATCATCTCAATTATAACATTCCATGTGATTTATGACAATATAGAATGTACATACAGTTCATGGTCATTTGATAGTCTAAGGTTCTGGCCGGTTGCCTAAGTATTTCTTTCTGACTCTAGACATCTCTTCTCCATTAATAATGGGATCTACGTATTTTAAAGTTCTCTGCAAACAGAAGGTCTTTCACTGTATGAAATAGGGTACTCTAATCATAGTCTGTTCTACTTTGAATCATGATAGTCTTTGGTGTTTAACCACCAGGACTTTTATTGGATATGGAGGCCAATAGACCAGGTATATAATAACTGGATTGAGAGGAATATAACAACATATAACAACACAGATTAATTGATATTCATCAAGAGTAAGAAAACTGTCACAAAATTAATACTGGGGCATGAATTATGGATAAGTAAGAATTTTCATATGAGTAAAAATCTTAATACCTACTTTATAATTGTACAAACAATGATGATAGGGTCAAGAAATACTTGAAATTTCTTTGGGTTGTAGATAGTGGTTTATGTAGAAACTCACAGTTGGTCAAAGTACAGAAGATAAGTGTCTGTAGAGGTCTCAGACACACATGGGACATCTATATCACACCCTTTCACTGCATGGCTTAGGGACCATCTCAGAAAAAGAGCATTAAGACTGGAAGTGGTTGCCAGGCCTTGTGACACATGGGTGTCACACCCTTGAACTTTAATCCTAGGACTTGTGAGGCAGAGGCAAGCAGATCTCCATAAGACTGAGGACAGTCACATGTATTATATTACATGTGACTATACAGCGAATTCAAAGACTCCCAGGGTTACTTAGAAGGCCTTATATCAAAAACAATACAATACAAAGAGCTAGAGATAGAAGTACCAGAATCAAACAGTGTCTTCTGGACATGACAGGTCCATTGTACTTATGAACTCATGAATTCTGAAACTGTTTATGAAAGACTTGTACTAGTTTAACTCAGTCACCACTGGAGCATGGAATGGGAAGAGACTCATGACACTTATCCATAGGTGAGGAGCTATTGACAGTTGGTGGCTCCTGGGAGAGAGCTTTCTTTAAGAACGTGGCTCCTAGTATGTCTACTACCATGTTCCAATAGATGGCCTCACATCCCTGAGAATAAGAGCAGCTTAAAATGGACTCTACATGTTATTTAAATATAAATAAATAAGAGGAAGCGGGTTGAGGGTGTGCTAATTACTTTTCCATTGATGTGAAGAGACGCTATGACCAAGGTAACTTGTAAAAAAGAGTTTATCAGGACTCATGATTCCAAGGGGCTAGAATATATGATCATCATGATAGGGAGTCTGGCAGTAGACAGGCAATCATGGCTCTGGAGCAGTAACTGAGAGATTAGCTTAATTCTGGTCCACAGAAAAGCACAGAGGCAGGAAAAGCTAACTGGGAATTGCATGAACTTTTAAAACCCCAATACACACCCCTAGTGATACACTTCCTCTGGCAAGGCCACACCTCCTAACCCTTCCCAAATAATTTCATCAACAGGGGTCCAAGCATACAAACATAAGCCTAAGAGGACCATTCTCATTCAAGCATCACTATGGCTGTGTGTGGATATAGAATAGACGGTAAATCCAGGAGGAGTTAGGGGAGTGGGAGATGATAAACTGCATTGTATTTATGTGTGAAATTCTCAAAGAATTAACGACAATATATTTTTAAAAGAAATACTCAAAAACTGTGAGCATTCTCAATACAATATGCCTCTGCCCATTACCCTTCAACTTCTTCTGTTTGTTTTTTTTCCCCAAAGTACTTTTCTCTGTGTCTAAATCTTTTATATTATAATGTATCTGGTGGACTATTTTTCTATGATTAAATAATGTGCAGGACCTTGGATAAGCACACTGCTGTTTTTAGAAAGCTCGCATACTGATTACAGAAATATCTTGCTCTGAACAAACCAACTTTAAGCCTTAACCTCTCAATTTCCTAATGAGAACACCCATTGAGACCTCTTTCCACATCTGTTTTATAGCTGCTTTGTGGGAAACGGGGGGAAATCCACATGCATTTTCCCCCCTTTGCAGTGTTATAGCTGATTTCTAAGTCTCTCGGTGTCTGTTTTAATGAGAATGTGGCAGACGGTGGAGCAAGCAAAATGTATCCATTGTAAATATTTGTTCTCCTGTCATTTCCCCAGCAGCCGGTTAGCACCGTGAAGGTGGCAGCCTTGTCTTTTCATCTCTGTCTCCCAGCGCTCAGCATGCTTTTCAGCACATACTTGAAGTGTTCAATAAATATTTTATGAATGAATGAATGAGCTCTAACATTCTAAGACTTCCAGCACCGACAGTCTCAAATGGAACTAGCATCAATCTTACATGTGAAGACAGAAAAGGAAGGGTAGCATCGCAGAAGAATCCCGACCGGTTGAGCTTTAAAAATGTGACTGAGTCCTCCCTCCCCTATCTTTTGACCTGGGACTAAACGTTTTTCATAGATTTTTCTGAGTCATAAGTCTTTTGTTCTCATTTGTAGAGCAGAACTGTCAACAGCTTACTACTGTAAGTCTCAGAATTAAATGTGATGGTGCCACAGGATGGGCATGTGAGCATCCTGATACAGTACAGTGTTGATGTCACTGTTGCCCCTTGGCCTATTTATCTACCATTTGTTCCTCTAGTCTGTTTGTACCCACAATGGGGATCATGGAATTTTATGTATATTCTTGAATTCTCTTCATGTTTGATGAGCAATAGAAAGTCATCAAATTTTCAATGACCCCACTATGACATTGGCTAAATTTCTTCCTCCTTTGCTGTATCATAAAATCTTGTTCAGGTACACAGACTTGATTCAGGAAATACTTGTTCCTGTTGTCGAAAGCTTCTAAAAATTTTCCCAGGCTAATAGGGAATCTTTCCTCTTTTCTGTTCCTTCCTGCTAAATGCCCCCAGTCACTGCACGTGTCTTACATTGTCCCAAGGCAATGCATCCTACCAAGTCTTCACTCTCGTACACAGAAAGTCATGTGTGCTCACTGAAATCATGTACCCCTTCCTTTATCTGTGACTTTCCTCTTCTGAAGACATCGGCCATGTTTTCATGAGAGTGGGCACTTACTTGATGGATCACTGAGCTGGGCATAATGCTTGCCTCTGATATGTCCTTCTAAACCCTCTCTCTCTTCCACTGTAGAACTGGATGCTCTTCTCACAATATTTATACATAAGTTCCAGTCTCTGTTGTCATCCATAAACATCCTAATAAGTGTATTTGATGTTCTGCCATTTTGAACTCTGTCTCTCTGTCTGTCTGTCTGTCTCTCTCTCTCTCTCTCTCTCTGGTTTGTATACATATGTGCATATGTGTGTGTATGCTGTAATACTCAGTCATATGGCTGAGTGTGGCGATCAAGAATTTATATAGATTTTTTTCCTCAGTCATTTCTCTATCTTATCTTTTGAGGCAAGGTCTCTCACTGAATTGAAAGCTCATTCCATCAAACACCCAAGATCCACCTGCCTCAATTTCAGGGTCTGAGGTGTGTTCCCTGGATTTTATGTGACATCCCAACTCAGGTGCTTGTGTTTGCATGGCAAGCGTTTTACCTGCAGAACCAGCTCCTTTGATCCATTTTGAAATTTTTGACAGAAACATCACCACCCATTAGAGATTAAGATCCAAGGAGGTTAATTTCAGTATTTGTTCCTAGTCCTTTGTGCATGAGCTGTCCCATTCATATTCCAATCACTGTGAATTAATCGGGTGAGGTTTTCCCATGCAGCTATCTCCCCATAGGCAATCGAGGGAAGATGAGGGAACAGAAAGGACCAAGCTTTGCCTATGTCTTCTAGAACTTTTGAATTTGATTTATACCAAATTAAGGAACAATTGTGTCTCTTGTGAGTCTTGATTACACAAAGGAAAAAAGATGAAAGAAAGAAAGAAAAGAGAGAGAGAGAAAGAAAGAAGAAAGGAAGGAAAGAAAGAAGGAATGAAAGAAAGAATGAAAGAAATAAAGAAAAAGAGGAAAAAAGAAAGAAAGAAAGAAAAGGAGAGAGAGAGAAATAAAGAAAGAGAGAGAGAAAGAAAGAAAGAGAGAGAGAGAAAGAAAGAAAGAAAGAAAGGAAAAAAACCAACTGTGGCCCCAAGCTAATATACATGTCTGATATGGTAATCACCAGACACAGGTGGCAATTTAAACTTAAGATGTCGTAAGTTAAGAAACTTTCTTCAGCTGTACTAGCTGCCCTCCTGTAACTGGTGGCCCCTGTATTCATCTGCACAGGCACGGATGCTCCTATGCACTTTTGTTGGGCAGTACCAACCCAGAGACTGTTCTGTTTACTGAAGAGGCTCTGCTTGCTGTATCAAGAAAAAAAAAATCGTCCACCCATTTTCTTCTTTCCCTAAACACTCCATGTTGTGCTCTGCCTACAGAGCAAAGACTCATTAATGCTAGGGCAAAATTAAAAGCAGACAAAGGTCCCAAGCAGGAGAGAGTAGAAGCTGAACAAGATTTAGAAGTTGCAGTTTTTCTGGCTTCTGGCTTCATCTGCTGTCTGTAACATCTCTTGTTGAATACAAAAATAATCTTGTTCTCTCTCTCTCTCTCTCTCTCTCTCTCTCTCTCTCTCTCTCTCTCTCTCTCTCTCTCTCTCTCTCTCTTCTTTTGAGTGTATCTCAGATTTGAGACTAGAAGTCTCAAATCCATTTTTTTTCTGAGCCCCCAGCTTCCTGTTAACATGACATTTGTAGAAAGATCTAGTGTATGATTATATTAAAAAGGGAAAGGACCAGAACAAAAGAAGGCTGTGGTTTGATCTTCCTACTGGGTAAATTTAGTTGCCTGAGAAACAGGAGGAAATGATTTTAAAACCACAATAATGAAACATCACTGGAATTTGCTTTTCCGTCTCAGTTCCGGAAATAGACTTGCCTTTGACATAATCTGAAGGGAGGGGCTGCAGCAGAGAGGAGACATCCATTCATGTTATTTCCCTCGATGTTTAGTTGAAATTTTACTTTTAAAAGTTTCTGTCAGCCCTTATAATCATCTGGTTAAATTTATACATGCAATTGGTTCTCCTAAGAGTGGCTGACATTTAAGTGCTACAAAATTAATATGAATGTGATGCAGTGGACATAAATGCTTTCTAGAAAAGTCTCATCTGTATGACTCACTGCTAGAGCCAAAATTATGAGCCCAGAGTTTCCTGAGAGGATCAGCACATCAGATTCCTTCTGCACACTTCCCCAAGAATGCTGTTTTTCAGGGTACAAATATGCATTCCTCTCTGATCTCTGCTGCTTCCCACTAGGAAGCTTAGGAAATGGCTTAAAAAATAATTTTCTCTACCAGGATCATGTGGGTATAGTATATTACAAGAAAAATCATATATGTATACTATAAAGTTTGAACGCCCATAACAATTTTTATATTGTCAATTTGTGTACACATACTGTGTCATGCTACTTATTAAAGCCATGTCCTTGTGTGACTCATGTGGCTTGGCTTTCACATCCATGTTTCTCAGGCATTGCATCTTCTCCACCTGCTAATTTATCATGTGCTTAGCGTTTGGGGTAATTACAGTGGGGACACTGGAATCTCAGACCCCTCAGTTTGTTCAAGTTGCACTGCCAATGGAGCTGGGTATTGATGTGAATTGCGTTGGGACTAAATGGATAGAAGAAAAATGAATTAAAACATTTGAATTTATCCGTATGCATGTTGGTGTTTTGCATGCACGTGTATCTGTGTACTGTGAGCATACAGTGGAGGCTGGAGGGGGGAACTGGATCCTCTGGAATGGAGTTACAGACTTTTGATGGCTGTCACCTACCTGCTGAGAATCAAACCCAGGTCTTCTACAAGAGCAGGCAGTGTATGCTCTTAACCTCTGAGTCATCTCTCCAGCCCCCCCAAATCCATCTTAAGGACTGCTAAAGCACCATGTCAGTAGTTATGTGTCCTACCTTAAGGATTTGTTAATATGTCAACAGTACAGAGGCTGCCTTTATGATGCAGAAATTGTCAATAAAATGACGCACCATTTTATATAAAATAGTAGAAACAAAACAAAGTATGAGCTTCAGGATCTATTAGGCACCAGGTTAATTCTTGGCTTGGGCTGGTGCCAGCTGTGGTGCTGGACTGGAACTGAGCCACCTGTCTTGAGACTCATTATTTACATCTGTGAAATAAGTTCCATAGCGCCTATCTCAAAGGTGTGTGTCAATAACAAAATGAGATGATACATATGTAGTTCACTTTTTATCATTTATTACCAGCATAGTAGATCTGTCATTGATTATTTATATTGTTAATAGTGGTGGCTAGGAAAGAAAGATTCTTTTTCCCTTTCAGATATGATGTGTTTATAAAAAGATAAAGAGAGGGGGGATATGTTTTGGTGGAGGTGTGGTGAGGAATGGGGAGAGGGGGTTCCTTGGTGGGTCCATGCTGAGGCGTTCCTTCCGCTGAGGGACCAGCCAAGTGATGGTATAGTATAGAATAGAGTTTATTCAGGGCATGGGGAGGGGAGTTAAGAGGGTAGTAGAGGCAGAGAAAGGCACTGAGAGAGACAGAGATAAACAGATAGATAGATAGATGATAGATAAATGATAGATAGATGATAGATAGATAGATAGATAGATAGATGGATAGATAGATAGATAGACACACACACACAGAGAATAATAGAGTAGAGAAATAGACTAGAGGCTAGCCATAAGAGAGCAGGAGGAGGGGAGGGAATGGGGAGAGAGTGGAACCAGGAAGGCAAGAGCAAGAACAAGACAGAACAAGAACGTGAGGAGGAGGCAAGCAGCCCCCTTTTATAGTGACTCAGGCACACCTGGCTGTTGCCAGGTGACTTTGGGGAAGAGCTTAGACAAAATGCCTACAAGATAGTCAGTCCATCACTGTATTTCAGTTGTACAAAATACTGGGTTTTACTGTGATGTTCTTATGCATTCTCAGTGTCCTCTGATTTATCATTTTTTTTCTCCCAGCTCCCTCCTTCTTCTTCCGTTGTCTCCATTCTATTTTATTCCTGACCTTAGGTTCCATCTACGAGGGAAAACACCATTGTCTCTTTCCAGACTCTTTCTGAGTCTGGCTTATTTGATTTTATATGATCATGCCTAGTTACTTTTGCCTGAATAGCACTCAGCTGGGGGCTTCTTTTATACCTTGATAAGAATCTAGGTTGGTTCCATGGCTTGGCTATAGGGAATAGTTGTCTCACTAAACATATGGATGCACAGATGTCTCTATGTAAGGTGACGTTTGGTATCTACCATGAGTAATATCACTGGGTCATCTTTGTCATTTCCTTTCTCTCTCTCTCTCTCTCTCTCTCTCTCTCTCTCTCTCTCTCTCTCTCTCTCTCTCTGTCTCTTTCTCTCTGTCTCTTTTTCTCTGTCTCTCTCTGCTCTTCCCTCTCTGTCTCTCTCATTACTTTTCTGTCTCTCTGTCTATCTCCGTCTTTCTTCCATTCTCCTTCCTCCCTTCCTTCCTCCCATCCTTTCTATTTGTCTTTCTTCCTCCCTCCCTCCCTCCCTCCCTCCCTCCTTCCCTCTCTTTCTCCCTCTCCCTTATTCTTCCTTTCTTCCATCTTTTTGTTCTCTCAGAACTGTCATATTGATTTCCATATTGGTTATACCAGCTCACACTCATACCAACAATATATAAGCCTCTTCTCCCACTTTCCTGTCAAAGACAGCAGTTTTGACTGTGGTGAGCCAGAATACCCACATATTTCTGATTTGCATGACCATGGCTTAATGTGTTGAACATTTTTCCCTGTATATATTTGCTGTTTATTCTTCTTGTTTTGAGAAGTATTTGTTCAGTTTATTTTCCATTTGCTAATTGGGTTGCTGGTTTCTGTGCGCCACAAGCATGCTTGGTGCTGACAGAGGTGTGAAGAGGACATTGCACCTCCCACAACTGTAGTAACATATGGTTTTGAGCTGCCATGTGCCTGCTGGGAATTGAACCTGGGTCCTCCAGGAGAGTAGCCAGTGCTCTTAACCCTGACCCTTAGCCTCAGATTACTTATTTTGACTTTTAAAAAGTCTTTTGGTTTTTTTTTTTTTTTTTTTTTTTTTTTTTTTTTTTTTTACAGATTTGAGATATGAAAACCCTGCTAGACACTGTTTTCCCCTGGCTGTAGGCTTTTCTTCAATGCTCAGTTGTCTCCTTTTCTATGCAGACATGTCAGTCTAATGTAACCCCATTTGTCACCCCCTGCTGTTACTTCTAAACTCTGGACTTCTACTCAGGTTGTCATTGACTCCATATGAATCCTGAAGTACTTTCCTCTGGCCATCGTCTTAGCATATATTTGGTCTATTTTGGGTTGATGTCCAGGCAACGTAAAATAAAGCCTTGTTGCAGTCTTCCAGGTCCTGATAGTTGCCGTTCTCATTATCCTTTGTCAAAAAGAGGCTCTGTTTTCTCTAGCAGATGCATTTGTTAGAGATCTGATATTTCTGTCAAGAATTACATGTTAATAGTTTCTTGGGTTTATTTTTGGGTTCGCCAGGACTTCTCCCTTTATAAAATTACAGTTTCAATGTTGTTGCTCTACTTGATTATTTGGAATCTTTCCGGTTTCCGTATAAATTTAGGACTTTGTATTGTTTTGTGAGGAATGGTTTGGTGTCCTGATGGGGCAAGATTGACTCTGCATATCACTTTGGCAATAGGACCATTTCAGCAATACTAATTGCAGTCTGTGAACTGAGGATGCCTTTCTCACAACTAGAAGAGCCTGCAGTTTCTTTCCTTATTGCTTTATATTTTCATCACGTGGATGTCTCATGATCTTGGTTATTCTTGGCAATGAACTCTTCTCGAGCCTTTGTGAATGTGATTTAGTCCCTGATTTTCTTCATAGCAGGTTCGTTGGTGGTAAATAATAAAGCTACTTCTTTTTGTGTGTTGACTTTGCCTCCCGATACTCTGCTGAAAATAATTATCAAATCTAAAACTCTCTCAAAGTGTTTGGGGATTTTAATTATGGCATCATATTATGTGCAAACAGAGATAATTGGCCTTTTTCCATCTTTGTCTGTATCCCCTTTGTTTCTTCTTTATGCCCTATTGCCCTGGCTAAAACTTCAAGTACCATGAAGACTAAATGTGAACAGAGCAAACACTCATCTTTTTTAGTTTACAGGCAATGTTAAGATTTCTCCCAGTGAGCACACTATTAACTATGAGTCTGATATCTATAGGCTTTACCACATTGAGGTATGATTCTCTTATAACTGGTTTCCTCAAGAATTTTATCAGGAAGTCTTGTTGATTTGTGCCAAAAGACGTTTTCTTATGCTATTAGATAATTGCATAATTTTTGTTCTTGATTCTCTTTACATGGTATATCATGTTCTTGATTTGTATATTGTAGACCACACTTATACTTCCTGGAGTGAAGCTAATTTGATGATGGTGTATCTGTATTTCTTTGTGGAATGTCCATATATAGTCTTGGCTTCAGAGTAATACTGTTTGTAGAACAAACACAGAACTATGCCTTGCCCTGTGTTTTTGTGGACTTATTTTAGGAAGACCAGCATACACATGTCTCTAAGCATCTGATAACATTCATCTATGAACTGGTCGAAGGTCTTTGCATGCTATATTTACATGTCTTATTTTCCATATTAATTCCTGAGTTTTCTAATTTATCAACTTTGTCTTCAGTTCCCAGAATTCTCTTCAGTTGAATCTGCTCAGAGATGAATTCTCTTTCATTATTTAACTCCTTAGGTTTCCATTTAACTCTTTTTAAGTCTTTCAGGAAGACATTTTTATTCCCAGAGATCCATCTCTTTATTTTGATAGGTCGAGTATGCCTAGAAATTTATTTGTTTGTTGTAGGGTACAAGCTTTCAAATTAATCCCTGATTATCCTCTAGATTTTAGAGTATCTGTTGTTACAGCCCTTGTTCCTTCTCCCTCTGTGACTTTGGGTCTCTTTTCTCTCCTCACTTCTGTTTTTCTGTCTTGCTACTCATTTTGCTGATTAGCGACTCTGCTTCATTGAGTGTTCTCTTTTATTTGCTATCTCATCCATTTCAGCATGGTTATTTATTATTTCTTTCCTCTTATAATTTTATATTTGTACTGCCATCGTTTTCATAATTCCCTGAGTATCATGCATTGTTTTTCCAGTCTTCAATTTTTAAACATTTTAAAAGATTTATTTACGTTTAATGTACGCAAGCAGTTTTTTTCTTTTTTGCCTTCATGTATGTTTGTGCACATGTGTGGATAATGCCTAAAAAAGCCAGAAGAGGCCATTGGGTCCTTTGGAGCTGGAGTTACACATGGTTGTGAGTTGGCAAGTGGGTGCTTGGAATTGAACCTCTGTACGAACAGCAAGTGCCTTTAACCATGGAACTATCATCTCCCAGCCCCAAGTTTCTGATGTTTTTAAAAAGGTTGGCACTCAGCTATAAACTTCTGCCTTAGAACTTCCTCTGCTACATCCTACAGATCTTTAATGTGTTACTTCTCCAAGAATTTAAATGTTCTCCTTCATTTCTTTGATAGTCCTCCCGATCACATAAACTGTCTTATCTCATTTTCATGTGTTTTTAAAGTTTCTCTTGGTAATGCTGATTTCACATTCTATTCTGCTGTGTTATGGTGTTATTCTACCCAACACATTATTGAATTTTTTTTCTGGTCTTGCCAAGATTGGCTCTGTAGACTAAATTCTTTATTAAGAGCATCCCATGAATATATGCATATTCTGCAGTTGTTTGTGAATACTGGAGATATTACCACTAAGTATATTACTATTTAATATATATAGTAATTTAACTTTAAACATTTTTCTTGATTTATTTTGGTCTGGATAAAATACCTGCTTTCTCCCCTCATTTTTATAGGATATTCTCTGTATTTATGTTTCAACTATTATCTTCTTCCCCCCACTCCCATTCCCCTCCCCTCTCTTTGCTTCCATGAAGATGCTTCCACTCCCAACCACCCTCTCCCACCTCAGTGCCTTCCCATACACTGGGAAAAAAAGCCTTCATTAGATCAAAGGCCTCACATCCCATTGATGCCAGACTATGCTGTCCTCTGCTACATATGCAACTGGAGCCATGGCTCTCTCCATGTGTGCTCATACGTTGGTGTTTTAATCCCTGGGAGCTCTGGAGGGGTTGGTTGGTTGATATTGTTCTTCTTATGGGGTTGCAAACCCTTTCAGCTTCTTCAGTTCTTCCTCTAGCTCCTCGATTTGGGTCCCCATGCTCAGTCCAATGATTGACTGCACACATCCTCCTCTGTATCAGTATGGCTCTGAAAGAGCCTCTGAGGAGGCCTCTATATCAGGTTCCTGCCAGTAAGCACTTCTTGGCATCAGCAATAGTGATTAACAGGCTTAAAAGTTCCCTGGGCAACTATAACTAACTGGGTAAGCTTCTGTTTCAGAGGGAGACCCTGTCTTAAGGCATTTACATAGAGAACAATAAGGTAAAAGAATTGGTCTCTTTCACTGGCTTCTGCATGCATGCACATAGGCACATACCCATGCATTCATGCCAGTGCCCATACAAGTACACACATAAAAACATGCTGTGGACATACAAAAGAAAGGAGAAAAAAGTCAATAAAGGAGTTTGACTACTAGAATGAATAGTAGAAATAATATATAAATATATACAAAAATATATGTTTATATGCACACTATGTGCATGTGTGTGTGTGTAAGAGAGAGAGAGAGAGAGAGAGAGAGAGAGAGAGAGAGAGAGAGAGAAAAGAAGAAGAAGAAGAAGAAGAAGAAGGCGAAGAAGGAGGAAGAAGGGAGTATATATATATATATATATATATATATATATATATATATATATATATATATACACACACACACATACCAGCCAGAAAATGCCAAAAGGAAAAATTAGTTTTACTTTAAAATGCTATCTACATTATAGTGGTCATTTGGGTGAGAGTAGTTGTTCACTATTTTTACTTTTTTCTGTGTCCTTTTTGAGCTACAGATAAAGTTTAGAGAGAGTAAAACCTAAAACCTAATTGGTATTTGTCCCTTGCTTTTTCTTCTTACAAGCTGTCCATCAGTGGGAATGGCTGGTTGAACAGCTTTGCTTCTTTCTCTCTTGCATGGAACCAGCATTCCCATGCCTTGGGTTTATTCTGGACAGATTAGTTCAGTGTACTCCCAGGAACCTATTGGCATTAGGAGATAAAAGGGTGCAGGAGGTTTAGAGAAGAGATAGAGAGAGGAGGGGGTTAGATGGCATATGACATTCAGGAGACAGTGAATCAAGAGGATTTTGGAATATATGTAGTTTTAATTCCCCATTTCTTTGAAGCATCCTAAACAGCTAACCTGCACCCCAACCCCCTGAGTGGCCATAAGACAGAGAGGGTGAAGACACAGACTCTGCCTTGAACAGTTGCTGGGATTATGTCTGAGTAACCTTATTGCTTTGTGGCCAGGTTGCTGTGTGTGTAGGCTTGATCCTGTTCTAAAATGCATTTTCTTCCCTGGGAAATAGGCCTCCTATACAGAAGCCAGCCCAGCATTATCCTGATGATCTGATGATGCAATTGCTCAATGCTCAGCAAATATGTACGGGTTTGATAAATATTACACAGGCTTAGTGGTGTGATTAAAATCAACAGTAATCCTATTAGATATTAAAATAATCCCTGTGGCCCAGGTACTGTGCTGAGAACTCTATGTGAGTTCATTCATTACATTCTGAAGACTACAAAGTGAAATTGTTGCTACCTTCATCTAAAAGATGGTAAATCGGAGGCCCAGCTTCAAGTAAATTGCTCAGGGTCACACAGTCTGTGAACTAGGGAACAGGGATTGGAGCCTCCAACCTCTGATGACAGAGGCATGCCCACCCCTGTGCCAGTAGAGACTGCTTGTGTGCTTGTTGCACCGTAAGAGAAACAAATCTAAAGGAGTTCGCTCTGCTTTCTTGAATAGATGCATGGTTTGGAGAGAGGGAGAAGGAAGAGAGAGTGTGGAGAGGGGAGAGGAGAGAGGGAGATGGGAGACAGGAAACTGGTGGTGATGTTGGTGGTGGTGTTGCTGCTGCTGCTGGTGGGTAGAAACTGAAAGTCATTTCTATGCATGTGTACAAGTGTGAGCATGTAATGTGTTTGGAGGGCAGAGGTTGACAAGGGCCTTCCTCAGCCACTCTCTACCTTATTTTTGGAGGCAAGGTCTCTCAATGAACCTGTAGCTTGATGGCAAGTTAACTGGCCGACTATCAAACTCTAAGTATCCTTTTGAGTACAATTCCCTAAGATTTTTCCTGGAATTATAAGTGTTTATCACCATGCCTGGCGTTTCTACAGGGGCTCTAGGGAATCAAACTGAGGGCATCACGCTTGCACAATAAGCACTTGACTGAGCCATGGCCCAGACCCTACAATTAAATTATGGCATATTATGAATATGAATATGAATGTAAATATAAATATAAATAATATATATATATATATATAGTGTGTGTGTGTGTGTGTGTGTGTGTGTGTGTGTGTGTGCATGTGTGAGGGCACATGTGCTTGTGGTTGGGTGGGGGGAATGTGGAATTTGAAGTTTGGTTTTCTCCTTCCATGAAAATCAAATTGAAATCAGCAGTGGTGGAGGCAAGCTCCTCTAGCATTGGTGATCAGGTCTGAGAATCACTGTTCGGAATGGAAGCTTCAGACAGGTGGATTCCTCATCTTATTCATACCCCCTACAGGGTCCTACAAAGTGCTTGATACTTCCAGTTGAGAATAGATGTGTTTATGACTTGGCTGATCTCTGGGATCATAGCTGACTATATAGATGTGCATGACATCCAGTACCTTCTAACACAGAGCTGGATTCCTAGAAGATACTTTATATAGTCCTTGGATTAATATTGACATCCAGCATTCCTGCCTTCCATGAATTTGCTGAGATATTTAAAAGACTGAATAACGCCATAGCAAGAAGAACAGTGATTAAGCACTTATTCTGAAAGGTCTTGGGACAAACTGCTCAATGGGTTCCCCTGCGAAGCCCAGCTGATTTCCTTCTCTCTTGAGCTCTCTATTGTCTTGGTGTTGTTTGCAACTCTTTCAGAAACTAATTAAGTTTCTGGATCAGTTTGTCCCATAAGGGGGTGTGGATATGCTGAAGTGGTAGTTTCCATACTGTGAATTATCAGAGTGAAAGGACAATTATAATTTACTTCTAAAATTGGCCAAAAGTCAGCTTCCATCACAATTATTCTGAGCAGACATAACCGGGGTGTTGTATGAAAGGCAACAAAGAGGATTTAAATGGGCCATGGGAAATGTATTGATAATCTGGCCATATTAATCCCGGTCTCTAACAGAGTGTGAAATTAACTTGTTTATTCCACTTATCCAGGGCCATGGGGGAAGCTGATCACTCATTGACAGAGTTACACTTTGTGATCACCTTTCAACAGTGAGCTTTAGCTGGGCCAAGGCCAAACAATCTGCCTTCCTGGCCTCTGTCCCATCTCCAGAGTCAAGGTCAGGGTTGCTGCTCACTCTGAGCAGGCCTGGGTACTGATGTATTCACATAGTCCATTACATTTGCTTGAGGCTTTCATTTGACCATGGGCAGAGACATATAAACCAGAGACTCTGAGAACTGTGAAAATCTGGGACTTTGTTATTAATACTCCTGCATTTCTATCTTGTCCCCAATATCCCAGGAAGAAGGTAGGATTGAATACTATCATGGATGCCGGAAGGTATAAAAAACAGTTCTTGACTCCCAAACCATGCATGTCCACACCATGTATACATGCATACACATTCACATCCTAGAGTGCTTCACTAATCTTTTTTATTAGTTATCTGTTACCGCATAACAATATTAACAGATGCAGAGCATAATTATTGCTAGACATAAAACAACAGTCCTAGTCAGTCTTCAAAGGAAGCTGACACAATTCTCTTCAATGAGGTTTATTAGAATGGGAGGGCTTCAAGGCTGTGACTGATGAGGATCCCCATTAACAGTAAGAATCAGTCAGAAATAGGGAGAGTGAGAGAGTGAGACAGCCACCCTATGTGGGATGACAGGGAAGGCCAGAGTAGCCTCAAAAACTTTCTCTGGGGAGTCTTAGACCAATTCCTAGAGTGAAGAAAGAGACTGTGTATAACCTTTCAGGGTAGTATGAAATTTCACACCATGTGATTTAGTTCATCATAGCATGTATGACAAGGAGCATGGGGGAACCAGGTGCCACAAACTGACAGTCACAGCACAGAGTGCTTTTTAACTCTGTCCTAAGAGAATTGGAGGACGGAATGGTTTGATTCAGGATATGGGATCAAGCATAAAGGTACAGACCTGTGTTCTAGAAGTCACTATCTATGGCCTAGGCCTATGGCCATGGGTCAATTATAGTCACTGTTTCAGAGTCTTGTGAGACTATGAGTTGGGTATCAACCAGGGGTACTGTCTCATCTGAAACTTGATTTGGAAATGATATACTTTCATGCTCACATAACTTTTGGCAAAATTCATATCCTTGAGCCTAAAGGACTCAGTTTCTTATTAGCTATCAGATGAAGGCTACTTTTGGTTCTTTGCTGTCCTCTGTGGTCTGTGAATTTCACATTTGTTATTGCAACACAAGAACTTGAGAGCTTGGGTGGTTTTGGTGGCCTTCAAAGTTTCTGGTACCCCGGCTTCTCAAGAAGGATTCTGTAGTTCTCAAAGATACCTCAATGTTTCTGTGTCAATATCACACCCGGTTTTCTTCCCAGGCCTACTGTTCTCATGTTGTCTTCTAAGGAGAAAATGGAGTCATCTCTTTTGACTTAAGAGCTTTTATTGTAAAGAATACTTAAACAATGTGTGTCCAGAGTCAAGGGAACCTAAAGACACTGTTTTCTAAATCCATCTGCAGTGAAAAGGGCTCTGTGAATACTCTGCTTGGGTCCCTTTATCCAGTTAGTGTACTCATCCTCTGTAGTAGGACGTGTGGCTTCTAGTGGCTCATCGCTCTTACCCTGGAGAATGCTTATTCTCTCTCTTCTCTGCTCGGTTTAACAAGGGTGCATTCATTCCCCTCTCCTACTGTTGCTATGAAGCCCACCTTAAGATTGGTAAGAAACCATTGTTAACCCATGAGTCTAAAAGAGCAAGGAGAGAACAGTGACAACCAAGGCCTTGAAGAGTTGTATGATAGGACCTGTGCTCCTGTGCTCCTTAGTGTGGACCAGGGTAGGAGCTGGGAAGAAATTATCTGTTCAGTCTCTTCTCCTTTTAATTCCTAACACTTGCCAACAACCAGCACTAGAGATCATTGAGTGTCGTCCTTTTAGGACCCTGAGCAGAAGCAGGGGGAATTAGCAGAAGGTGGAAAAATGGACAATGGGCAGCCCAGTGAGCCTTCTCTCCTTCTTCAGTCCATCATACTAGTCAGAGTGATCTCCATTTATATTCTGCCACCCCTCACTCACTCAGATCCACTTTGTCCAGATCTTCTGTGCTGCTTGTATGTCACTCGAAAGATCACAAAAGTATGAACCATGAAACTTTAGATATTAATGAAAAAACTTCTGACTGTGTACAAAAGTTTGTTTATTTACTTATAAATCGCTTACTTTCACTGTTGTGGGGCCTGGTATTGTAGCTCAGCTAATAGTGTTTTCCCAGCCTCCATGAAGCCCTGGGTTTGATTCCAAGCACAGCATAAACCAAGCATCATGGAGGATTCTGGTTAGTCTATTCTTTTGGTTGAGGCAAGAGGATAAGGAGTACAATAGTACTCTCTGTTCATGGCTAAGTAGAAAGTTTGAGGCCCGATTGGACTGCATGAGAATATGTAAAATAAATAATTGATAAATTTAATTAATTAATAGATTAATTTACTGTTGTTATATAATATTTCAGCAAATATTAACCTATAATTAATTTAACCTATATCATGCTGTATGACAGACTTTTTCTAGGGAGATGCAATAGACATATCTCATCCCAGAAAGGCAGACCAATATAGACCAAAGTCCAGGTTGATAGACCAATGAGTTTTATTGCAGTTACTTACAGGGACAGAAATGACCTAAAGACAGTTGTATTACCAAGGACCATCCAAACATGGGCAGCAGCTCACAAAAGCTGAAGTGTCCTGCACAGCCTGCAGGCAGGTCAATGGGTCACAGCACGTCATTTCCTGGTGGCTCATTTGGTCTGAACCTTCTCCGGGCAGCTCAACTGGTCTTTGTTTCTTCTAGTCAGTTTGTCTGGTCTCTGTTTCTTCCAGGTTACCCAGCTGATCTCTGCCTATTTTTAAGAAGCCAGGCTTGTCAGAGAATGTTCGAAGCTTGTTTTGTCTGAAAGTGACTTGTAGTAGTATTTTCTACTTACTTATTCTTGGGAGAGAGGAGCCTCATAAATCTCATCTGTTCCAGGGACTTCCTGATGCTCTTTTGAGTTGCTTCTTTCCTATCTGAATAAAGTTCCCTGGAGAATGGGATGTATCAGTATTGTAGAAAACTGCTACACAGTCATCACTAATTATTGTGAATAAAACTGTTAGTTTTCAGTTGCTTTTGGACAATTTTTGGTACATAGGACTAGATTGCTATCATTTAAAATCAGGTAAGTTGGCTGATGGGAACCTCAAATCAAGAGCAGATGTGGCACCTCTGATCCTCCCTCCCCCAATGTGGTTTCTTACCTTCATGGTTGTGTTACATTCACTCTGAGGTTTTCCTTGCCTTTGTGGAAGTGGGTAGTTGAAACTATTTGTTATTGCTTGAAACCCATGGGAAAACAAGGTACTTGTGGTATGGTGGAAAAGGATTATAGTAATCTGTAAATGAAAAAATGAGGGGAGATGAGTTTGTGGAGCTGCCTGCGCTGTAGAACTTGTGTAGGTCCTGTCAGACATCTCATGCGGACATGTGACCATCTGTTGTATAGAATAGGAGATGACTTTTATGGGATATGTGGTTCCTAGGAGCCAGCTGCTGCTATAGAAAGACCACTGTCTTTCTGTGAATGATCTGACCTGGAAGCCGAGACTTCACCTAAACAAATTTATCAGAGCAGGCACCACCATTTTCTTCTTGCTCTGTGAACCTGTAAGAAATAGTAACTCACGCATGGGAGTGGCATGAGTAGGAGGTGTGGCCTTGTTGGAGGAAGGTGTGGTCTTGCTGGAGGAGGTGTGGTCTTGTTGGAGGAGGTGTGGTCTTGTTGGAGGAGGTGTGATTTTGTTGGAAGAGATGTGGCCTTGTTGGAGGAGGTGTGGCCTTGCTGGAGGAGGTGTGGCCTTGTTGGAGGAGGTGTGGCCTTGTTGGAGGAGGCACATCCTTGACAGGGAGTCACTGAGTCGGGGCTTTGAGACCCTCCTTTTAACGCCCGGAGAAGGTGTCTGCTCCTGGCTTTCTTTGGATGAAGATGTAGTACTCTCAGCTCCTCCAGCGCTGCCTGGACATTGATATTCTTTCTGTTACAATAATGGGCTGAAACTGTGAGACTGTAAACCAGCCTCAATTAAACCACCACAACTCCAAAGGCAGAAGGGCTTTACAGGAGTGAGTTGTGCTTTGTTTTTAAAGCAACAGGGAGACATATTAGAGATTCCAAGTAGGAGAATGATTCTTTTTTAAGAATGATACTTTTTTTTTTCTCGCAAGAAGTCTGACAATGATAATAATAGCCAAAACTTTAAGAGCATTTACCATGTGCCTAACATGGTACAAAACACTTGACATACATTATTTCTTATATTCATTACAGAATCGTTTCCACATGGGTGCTACTAACGGAGAGACTGAGGGTCCTGTTCAATGTTTCACAGTGAGTGAAGGAGCCAGGATTTAAGCAGTCAAACCTAGAACTGCTTCTCTCTTTGACAGAGTCTCTTGCATTTTACATCATCATTAGCACTAGTATTAGAGGAATTAGAAGGAGGGCCCAGGGGATAAGAGCATTTACTACCCGAGTTTGGTTCCCAGCACCCACAGGTCAGCTCACAAAGAGCTTCTTTTGTTCTCCATGGGCACCGGGGCATACACAGAGTACACTTACATACATGCAGGTAAAAGACTCATACCCATAAAATAAACATAAATAAATCTTAAATAGAAGACTGGCATTGGAGGATGCTCTATTTCTAGGAGGAGCTTGCTTATTCTTTATGGAGGCTGCACATCTGGAAAAGAACAGATGTGACCCTATGAAGGGATGGTAGGGGTGGTTCCTAGTGGGGGTGGTGGTGACAGGAACATCAGAGGGGCATGATAGATTGGAAGGAACCCATGAGTGCACTGGGAGAATCAGGAGTTCAAGGATGACTCTTGCCTACTAAAAGATGGCAACGTCCACTGACTACTCAGCAACCTTTCTCTATACTAGACACCTTCATCTGAGATGCTCCTCTCCCTTGTTTGCTTTGCCATGGTCTTCATTCAGGCATGCCTTGGCTGTCACATTGCTCACAATGTGTACAAATACACAGGCCGTAATGTAGTAAGCTGAGGACTTACTGCCTGCTTGTTTTCTATATTCAAATAACAGTTATTTTGAAGTGGAAAGGAGGTATGATTGTGGGGCCAACGAAAGTCCAGGAGGTCTGTCATGTTCACTGTGCCTTGGTAGATTTGGATGTTTTTATACCAAAGGTTTTGCTTGTTGTGGGCTGGAAGAGAGAAAACTGGCACTGAAGTTTCAGCCCTGCCATTAGAATAGTTATGTGACATGGGCAAGCAGCCAATCCTCTTGGAATGTGATTTTTTAATATGAAAAAAAAGAACCACAACTGTCCCAAAGTCTTTATTAATATTCCATTGGTAGAAGTCAGGGTTGCATACATTTGTGGACTCAATTTTCCAACACCCTTGAAAAAAAACATAGGATGGCAATTCCCCTCAATCACAAATGTACCTTAACTTGACATTTTGGAGATGGGGTTAGCACATATTTGCTGACTATATAGTAAATATTTCAGGCTGTGTATTTGTATGCTTGTGTCTACACATGTGGTGTCTGTGCACGTACATGTACATGCATGCAAATATTTAAAATATTAAAATATAAAAAAATATTAAAAGCTGAGGTATAATCAGCACCCTGTGAAAGAGGTCGTATGGTGTGCTCATTTGAACTAGTATGGCAATAGCAAGAGGGAGACACAAAATGCTTATGATGGAAAAGGAGACAGGGAGAAACTGTCCCAGTGTTAGAAGACAAATTTTACTGTAAGACATCAATTTCACATGAAGACCAGAAAGCCATTGCTGGTTTTCCTCCTGCAACTAGAAGCATAGAACATGCTGCGAGGATTTTACTCCTGAGAGTCTCCCAGCATCTTCATAGGTCTGCTCTGCTCAGAGAAGAGTGTGGGGACCTTTTGCCTGAGCACCGTATGAATTCAAGTTGAACTGGGCTAGTGTTCGGACCCATGTCTGATGTTTCAAGAGTTCAGAATCAGTCTTTGAGGGGCATTTGTTTGTTCTTTTGTTTTCTCTCCCTGTCTTTCCCTTTTAGTTTTGAGTCCTGATATGGTACCTGGGAATCTAGAGGACAGGAAGGAAGGGAAAAGAAAACTTAGACACTTGAGGTGGAAAAGCCATGCTGAGGGGTCCCTTGCATGCTGGTTTGCCAAGGGCATCTTGGGAAATGAGCCAGAGTTTACAAGTGAGAAACTTGGATTACTTTCAGAGACAGGGCAATGGAATTCTATGATCCATTATGTAGGAGGAGAGTTGGAGTTTCAGGAAATTATAAAACCTTGAAGGGGCAGTAAGCCTGGTGATCTGGGTTCAGTTCCCGGAGCCTACACAGGGAGAAGGAGAGAACCAACTCTACAAAGGTGTCCTCTGACCTCCAGGTACGCTGCGTGGTGAACATGCACCTGTAACTCGCACACAAACCCAGCATGTTGCAATAATAATGAAAAACAATAAATGAGATGTGATAAAATTCACTAGCCAACAGAGCAGCAAAAAGGAGGATTCACATAAAGCTTATAGCTAACATAAATCTGGATTGCATCTTGTGGTCTGCTTCACCAATTCATGAATTTTATTTCACAGATGAAATTTTTTCCCTATGCAAATGATACCGGAAAACGGTGTTCTTAGCCGAATGTGCAGCATCTGGTTGGGAAGCTTTATTTTCGTAGTGGGGGGGAGGGTTGTTTGTCACCTGCTCCACTGAAATTGCTAGTCAGTCATGAGATGATAAAGACTTCAAACATTTGCATCTGTGTGCTGAACAGTTTCCTGAATGGGGATGGGGACGCTTCCTCCTTTGAAAGATATTGCAGTGACAGGCATGTCATCCCCCCCTTTTTATTTTCTAATACAGAATGAAGAAGATGAGCAACATTTATGAGTCGGCTGCCAACACGCTGGGAATCTTTAACAGCCCCTGCCTGACCAAAGTCGAGCTGCGTGTGGCGTGCAAAGGCATTTCCGACAGAGATGCTCTGTCCAAGCCGGACCCTTGTGTCATCTTGAAGATGCAGTCCCATGGGCAGTGGTTCGAGGTAGGCTTGCCCACAGAGCTGGACAGAAGCCTGGCTGGCTGGTCTCTTCAATGTACAAAACAAAAGAAAGCAAAGCAAACCAAAACAAAACATTTCCTGTCTTTAGCAGGTTTGCTGTAAATGAAAGTTCCAGAAAGCTTTAAATCACATTTCTGTTTATCTAATGATGGTTTGATATGTTATATTTTGACAGTTTGGGTGCCTGGGATTTTAGCGTGATTTTTAATAACTACTGAGATACAACTGTAATATACTCTGTATCACCCAATCATTGACAAAATGTTAATGGATCAGAAACAGACTTGTATCCAGGACCCAGGTTGGGCTGTAACGAGAAGATAAAAATAATGGCTCCAGAGAGCCATGGCGGACTCTAGGTCAACTTTATAAAGAACCAGGATCATGGCATGATGGGAGGAAGGCTCCTTGTTCCGAGGGAACACTTTTGAGAAGTTGAGAGAGAATTGACTATTCAGATGGAGATAGTACAGGGTCTAAGGCTTTTCTAGATTGAGATAGAAAACAAGGGTGATTGTAACAACCAAGCCAGTCCTGTGAAATATCTCTGGGCCTTGCTCTACAGACTGAGGGCAAGTTCTGGACCCAGGAGCTGGTCTGGGTCCAGGGATATTCGTCAGAATGAGCTAAGACTAGGGGTCAGTTCTCTAATGAAGCTATTAATGGAATGGTAGGAAAGGAGCTTACCGGGCTAGCATTGAAGGGCTGTGAGGGACAGCACAAGTTTTAAGGAGTGGTGTGGATCTCAAAACCAGGTATCTGAGAGAGCAACATGGGATACACTGACAGTAATAGAACTGAGTCTGCAAGGCCCGGAGCAGCGGTTCTCAACCTGTGGGCCACGAGGGTTGAGCAACACTTTTGTGGGAATTTGCATATCAGATATCCCACACGTCAGTTATTTACATTATGATTCAAAACAGTAGCAAAATTACAGTTGCAACACAGTAGCAATAAAAATATTTTTATGATTGGCACTCACCACAACATTAAGGAGTTGTGCTAAAGGGTTGTAGCATTAGGATGGTTGGGAACTACTGGTCTAGAGGAATCATTCAAAGTCCCATGGCATTGGGATTCTGTGTTGGATCTATAACTTTAATCAGTGTTGGTTGGGGACTAATGAAAGACAAGCCTGTGTGCATATAAATCCTGAAGGGTTTGCCAGTGAAGAGACATATTGGGATGGTGGATGTGGGGGGAAGAAGGAATGAGCTGTGAACCTATATGTTCATAGTGCTTTAAGTGGTGTTGAAGGGCAACAAGCTATAAAAAATTCTATATTCCGATGGGTCATTGGGTATTGCTATGAATGAAATGATATTGCTATGAATTAGTCTTCCAAGAGTGGCCATTTCCAATTTGTCAAGAGAGGACTTGGTATTTTATTTCATCTATTTTGGGGAAGGAATTGATCTTTTTGCTTATTTGCCTGTGAGATTCCAGGGTATCAGCAGCCCTGTGAAGAGCAGTCATAGGGAAAAGCAAGGAAGTTCTTTATATCCCTTGGACTGGCTTGGCTAGAAGCTATGCTGGTAAATGCTCACATAGACATGATTGTATTTGGGGAAGGGCAGAGGTGACTGTCATACAAGATGTACATCATAAAATATTTGTGGTTTTGAGTGAGACCCGAAACAATGTGGGTTACATTTTATCAGTAACTTATCAAAGACTGAGTGAGACGATCTAGTGACTCCAGGTCTGAATAGGACAGGAAGAGTGTGGCTTTGTTCAATATTGTTCTGCCTGTATGAGAAGAAGGCAATACTTAAGCCCAGGCAGCTTTGCTGTCTGAAGTTTTTATTGCTGCTTCAGGCTTACCATAGAAACCGGCACAATCTTTGGCACTTTATTTGGAAATACTGTGGATTAAGTTCTAAAGATGGGTTTTTCTTGCTATTGTTGCTTCTTTATAAATCAAAATGTTGCATTTAAGCATCTATTTTAAATAAGCATTTTTTTACTATTTTTCTAGTTAATGATTAAAATAAGGGTATATTATGGCATTTTCATACATGTGCATATATATATTTAAGTGTATGTGTGCATATATGTTTGTATGTAGTATATACATGCATATGTATGTATGTATCTGTCTGTCTATCTATCTATCTGTCTATCTGTCTGTCATCTATCTATCTATCTATCTATCTATCTATCATCTATCTATTTTAGTGTTCTATTGCTGTAAAGAGATGCTCTGGCTATGACAACTCTCATAAAATTTAATATTTTAATAACATTTAATGAAGATTTGCTTACGTTCAGAGGTGTAAGCATGGAGTACACAGACAGACATGGCACTGGAGAGGTAGCTGATCTGGAGGCAGCAGGAAGAAAGTATGACAATGACTCTGGCTTGAGCATTTGAAACCCCAAGTTCCACCCTCAGTGACATACTTTCTCCAGTAAGGCCATACCTCCTAATCCCTGTCTAATGACCAAGCATTCAAATCTATAAGCCTATGGAAGTTATTCCTATCCAAATGACCACAATATGTATTATTATACTTTGCCCTTATCATGCCCCACAAGGTCCTTTCTAATCTCTTTCCCTAATTCGTATGGTCCTCTTCCTTCCTCCAAATGGTACTCCTGCTCCAATGGTCTATCTCTGTGTATGGTGATATAAACTGATACGAGCAAATGAGCAAAATCATGCTGTATGAATTAGTGTTCTCTAGAGGAACAGAAATCATCAGGAAGGGTATGTATTAAAAAGAGATTTTAGATTGGCTTGCATAATAGGTGTGGTGATGATGGTGGGGCATTTAACAATTTAACAAGGCTGTTTTCACACTGAAGAGAGGCTGAGAACCTAGGAGCAGTGGCAGTTTAGTTTGATGCTGAAAGACTTGGAGAGTCACTGGTTTTCAGTCCTTCCTGGAGGGCCAATGAATCTGAGTTTCACTGTCAGCAGAAGATGACAGCCACAGCAACAGAACAGAAGTTCACACAGTAGAGTTAGAAGTGAAGGTAGGCAGCTGAAAAAAAGTCCCCTTTCATTGTGGTAAATATTAAAAAGTAATCTGCTGCTACCAATCCTGCTCAGTCTCTCTCTGTGGGAGCAGCTCCAGTGTGGAGCCTTGTGCCTGGGCTCCTTCTCTACCACATGGTCCCTACACCACCCTCTCTCAGCTTTCTTTTTTTTAGTCTGAAACTTTGGCTATTGATTCCCTCGCAGAACCACAGGCCACCACACTAAAACCACTCACTATGGCTGCTCCTCTACCAGCCAAGAATTTAACTCACATTTTTCACAGCCCGGTAAACACATGACTCTACAACCATTAACTTATCAAACAGGCTTATATGTTAAATTTTCAATCTAAAAACCCTTAACACAATAAGCTTACAACCAGTAGACAAAGATACAAATTTCTCCTCCAGAAAAGGTAAATTAAACCCATAGAAACCCTTAGAAACAATCATGACAACCTCATCAAGCTAGAGATGTGCCAAGATAAATATAAATACCTGCCTCCATCTCCTCCTTTGTTAATCTCCTCCTACTGCCTCCTCTTCCACTTTCTTAGACCTCCCCCGCCTACCTCTCTACTGTCCAATCATAAACCTACACCCTTTACCCTTGACTCTCTTTCTTATCTGGGATGGTAATAAAGATTGCTGCTGATGCTGGGGGATAGAGTTCCTCCTCTGTCAATCCTTGCAGAAAATACCTGCCCAGCACTGTGACTTTTAGTTAATCTCAGATCAACACAACCCATTTACAATCTTGTATGATCAGCCCTACAGACTTCCCTCCTCTCTCACTTGTTTATTAATGAGTAGGACAGTCTTCCCCTCCATGGAGGAAGAATATCATTAAATTTAAGAGGTGATGTACTACTCCTGAAAGCCTGTGGTAGCAGCCACTTCTCTGAAAGGGAGTATTGATAGCTCTTCATGTATAGATGGCATTCCAATGAGGGACTCATCACTGGAGAATGAATGACAGAATGATTGGGGTCCTAAATTAGGTTTCACGTTGTAAACTGAAATCTTCATCACTGGGGTTTTATGTGCAATGGCATGTTTTTTCTCACCTTCTTGTAGACTTTGTTGGTAAACCTTAAAAAAACAAAAAACAAATCTTAGCTAAATAAAATTATGGTAAGGACAAATCACTTTCTGAAAATTAGCACAGAATAAGTTGTTTTCTAAAACACATTTTCTCTATTCTGACATTCATATTTTTAATCCTTTTCTTTTTCTAATTTCTTATTTAATATTTCTTTACTTGGTACTTGCTGAGGATGAGAGTACATGCATGCTACAGCATCTGTGTTGGGTGTCAGAGGACAACATGCAGAAAGAAGTTCATTCTTACCTTACAGCTTGTGAGCTCTGGTTACAGAAGCCAGGTTATCTGATTCCCCCTGAGCCTTTACTCTCAGTCATCTCCCAGGCTCTATTTTAACATGATTATTATGCATGTAAAATGTTCTTCCTGATTTCATTGCCTAGCAGTATATTCTTTTCCCACATTTCGACAATTTTGATAAAATGTAATTTTCAAGTTGCATAATATCCTATCAAATAGATTTACTTAAGCTGCTGTCTGATTTCTTGCCTCTTAAAATGCCTTAATTTAAATAATACCAGACTGAACATCTTTGTGCACACAATTTTTCAATTATTTTTGGATGGGTTCCTAGAAGTGATGCTGTCAAAATAGAGCTGGTGGGATACAGGATCAGACGTTTTATTTTGTTTATATTTTCAAGAATGCATACAAAGGCATTGCATTTACACCACTCCTGCTTCTTCTGTGTCTCCACCTCCCTCCCCAATTCATAGCCTATTCTTTACTAGTGTTATGTATACACATATGTATGCACATGTGCCTATGCATGGGTACAATCTGCTAAGTCCATCTAACATTGCTCATATGTACATGTATCCAGAGTTGGGCACTTGGAATTGGATAACCTATGACCAGACTTGTTCCTGGCAGAAACTGATTCTTCCTCTTTTAGCAGTCATTGACCACCTGAATCTCTTCAAGTAGAGGTAGGGCATTGTGGTGTTTCCCTTCTCTATGGTGACGTGTCAACTGGTGTTGTTATTATGCTGGTCTAGTTCAAACAATCATATTGATGAGATTGTATCAGTACATTTTATCTGTCATGTTGAGGGGACACTATCTATCACGAAGAAACCTGAGCCTCTGGCTCTGTCAGTCTTTGTGTGCTGCTCTCTTCCATGCTGCTCCCTGAGTCATAGATGTATGGGTTTTGTTGTGGAAGTATCAGTTAGGGCTGGGCACCCTTTAGTCGCTTATTCTTGATACAAGTTGTGGATTTCTGTAATTGTGTCTGTATGTTGCAAAGAGAATCTTCTTTGATGAAGGATGAGAGCTACACTTATCTGTGGGAATAAGGAAGTTAAAATAGACTCACACATCACATTAATTTAGGAAAATGGCAGTAGTACCTTCTTCTCTAGGCTCTATCATGGACCACTCTGGCTACAGATCATTGGCTAGGCTTATCAGATAGAACTTCCTTACACTGAATTGACTAGGAAAACATTTTCCATGCCATGCAGCTGCCAGAAAGAATTCATTTGTATGACTATTATGATGGAGTTGAAACTAAATACAGGCTGTGATATAACTTTGAGATGAGAACCAGGAAACTGGCATTTAGAGCTGGAAAAGTGATGTGTTAAGACAAACTTATGAAGCTACCTGAGAGCTAGTTGTCAAATACTCTGTTTGGGCCAATGTATATTCATCACATTGACAAAATAGAGAGCCAGATACTAAAAATGTGCCAGCCCACCACTGTCAAGAAGAACGAAATGTAGAGTTGTGTATTAAAGACCAATCAGGGGCATTACCTAGGAGAAGCTGGATCAGTTGGTGTCAGAATAAGGGAAGGACCAACCTACCAGGAACTGGAGAGATAGTGGTAAAGCATATAGGGCTGGGGAAGCTGTCTTAAAATCAAATGGGGATGACGAATAATTTTCCTTTTTTTGTTGCTTTTCCTCTCCCACTAATTCTTTCTATTGGACAAACTTTGCTGGAAGTCTGCTGGCAAAGTTTGCAGAAAGAGAACACAGAATATATTTTAGACCAAAGAGGCAAGTAGACAACATATAGACCTTTCCAACCACCCACTTGGAGAATCATTTGCAGTTAGCAAGTGGTGAGCATTTATTTAGTGACACCACCTACTTTCTGATGTAAGTTCCAAAAGTGACTTTTGCATCCTCATATCCATGGTAGAAGTGAGGACTGATATGCTTAGTGAAGGACAGCAAGCACAACTCAGTGGGGAGAAGTACTGAAGGGCAGATTTTTCTATTGAAGACTTTGATGGCAAGAGAGATTCCTATGTACAGAAGCAGAGAATTAGAAGAAAGGCTTTTATCCAAGATTGAAGACTGTTTAATTGTCTAATAGGGTTTCCATTGCTTTGAAGAGATAGCATGACCAAGGCAGCTCTCATAAAGCACAACATTTAAATGGGGCTGCTTACATTTTCAAGTGTTTAGTTCATTATCATCATGGCAGGCAAGAGAGCGGCATTCAAGCAGACATTGTGTTGGAGGAGTTAAGAATTCTACACCTTGATCCAAAGGCAGCCAGGAGGAAACTCTGATTCTATGCCAGGCAATGCTTGAGCACTAACGAACCTCAAAGTCCAGCCCCACAGTGATATCTCCTCCAACAAGGTCACATGTCTTAATAGTGCCAGTCCCTATGGTCAAGCACTGAATCACATGAATCTAAGGGTCCAAACCTAGCTAAAACACCATATTAAATTTCTTAGTACCTTCATCATGGGGAATCGAGATGCTAAACAATCAGTGAAGTGATTGTTGAGGAGTTTTGGGAAGAAACTCAGAGAATCAAAGTAATCTTACCTTTCAGTAAGAACTTTAAAGTTTGACAAAAAGGGAAACTTATCATGAGTGTCCAGTTTCTTGACATTTCAACATGGTGCTGTGGTTTACAAAGGTGCTAGGCCAACATCTCTAGCTATCTAGGAATGCATTTGCCTGTGGGCACAGGTTGGATATGCCTGCTGGCACGCCCAGCAAAATTCTTTGCAAAGATGGACATTGTAGACCTGGTATGTCCAATGAGTGACAATTGAGCATCTCAACAATAACTAGCATAACTAAGAGTTAACTTTGGAATGATGTTTGTTTAACTAATGTTTAAATTCATTGTAAGTGTAACAAGCTACTGTGGGTCACAAACATTCCTTTTGAAGAAGGGGTAGCCTAAAATGGGGCATGAGAGATGAAACTAAAATTTGACATTTTTTAAATGCTTCTGATTACTGTGCTTTTTCTTAATTTATATGTACTGGTGTTTTGTCAGCATGTATATCTATGATCCACATATATGTGTGGTGCCCAAGGAGGCTAAAAGAGGGCATAGAATTCCCTAGAACTGGATATGTGTGTGTGTGTGTGTGTGTGTGTGTGTGTGTGTTATATTTATATATTAAATATACATTTTATACACACACACACACATACACACACATATATATACACATATATATGTGAGCTGTCATATGGGTACTGGGAGTCAAGCCCGGGTCCTCTGGAAGAACAGTCCAAGCTCCTAACCACCGACCCATCTCTCTAGACCCCAGTTTACTTTAAAATGGAATTTCAACAGAGCAAGAACCTTGTGATACTGTGGTAAACAACTCAGGTGACTGATATAGCAGATCTCACTACATTTCACCTGAGCCTTCCATGTAATTGGCACACATTTACTGTCTTCACTGACCTGTTAGCAAGGCTGGAGAACATCTGACCCTTAAAGGGGATTATACAAGCTCACTGCTCAACCTCAAATAGACCTGTTGTCTGACCTTCTGTGCCGTTGATTATATTGATGGTTAATGCCAAAGTTGTCTTTGAAATATAGGAAATGAATTGCTCTGAATGTCCTATAATGGCTACTTTGTGTGTGTCAGCAGTGTTTGAGGTATATATATCTAAGAACTGAGAATCTAGAAGCAGCACTGTTTCTCTTATGGAAATAAGCGCTCATATGTTTATGTATGTGAATGTGTGTGTGTGTGTGTGTGAAAGCTTTCAATAAGTCTCTTACAGTGCCTATGTACTGAAGGAAGACAATGCTTACAACTTGGATGTACTTTAAAAACTGTTTCAGAGCACACTCAATTTTCTTAATTTGGGAGTCATACCCATCCATTATTATAGTCTCTTGTGTACCCTCTCTTAGCCACACAAAGATGACAGTATGCAGTTAATGAGGATGTGGAACTTTCAGCTTCTGATGAAGTGTGGGAATAATTCCTTCTTGTCTCTTGTGAGTGTCAATGGATTCATTAGCTCCTGGAACTAGACATCATCTCAACAAGGGTGATAAATGGATGTTTCCCAACAAACTGAGAGGTAGGAACCTGTGACCTGAAGGCTTTCCCTCTGTTCGCTGGAACACAGGCTCTTCTCTGTCGTAGTGCTGGATGTTTTCCATGGAGCTGAGCCAAGCTGATGATTGTGTGGCCTTGGGCCCAGATCCCACAAATGAGGAGAATTTGTCATTATGTGAAAACCCATATAACAATGCACATTTTAAGGACATTTCTTCATTCACTGTTAATCCCACTGCTATATTTAATTTTAATATATAATTATTGGGTTCTTAGGACAGTTAATTTTAATATGTTTATTGGGTTCATAGGACATGTTGAGCAACTCAGGACTAATCACTCATGGATCAATTTCCTGTGAAAATACATTTCAGTGAATCTCGGGCTTTAATGCACTATCCAAGAGTAACAGTTAGTAATAATTATGATTATTACACTAAACACATCATCAGAGAACTCTGATATAAGGTTACCATTATTAATAATATTATATGAATATAGCCCTTTACACTCACAATCTCTGCTTACATGTTTAATTTGCATTTCACCCTTGTCCTATGAAAGAGCATCATGAACATTAAAATGAACCACAGTGGATATTGGGTACCAGAGGAAAGCACAATGCATGTCCCTAAATGTGTGATTGTCACCAGTACTTAATCCATCTTAGAGAGAGAAGAGCAGAGGCTCAGACAGACCTTGGAAAGGGGCTCAAAACATTCTTGATTTAGATTTGTCCTTATTCCTAAGGTGTGGTGGGCAAAGCAGAGTGATACCCAATATCAGCTACTCTTCTTTTCGATGCTGCAGGGATGGAGACACATCTATACATTGTCCCCTGACACAGCCTGGGGAGGCCTTTTGTAAAAGAGTCTTCCACTGAAGCAAACCCAGCATTTATGGCTTCAACACAGAAAAGAATTAAAGGATGAACCTCAGTAACACGCAGCTGAAATTTACTAAAAGGGGTACACACAGGGTTAAGAGGAATGAAATGCTGGGAGAAGAGTAAGGTACACCTAAGCGAATGGGTTTGAGCGCCTCAAAGACACATTGTACTTTGTTGTCTTTGTAGTAGCCGTGTGTACCATACTCAGTGCCCTTTGAAGTTATTAACATCCAAGGCTAGTCAGGAAACCTAAATGAGATCACAAGGTGGCTTTTGATGGGCACCTGACAGGACTACAGCAGAGAAAGTCAAAGTCTAAAGCTCAGAGTTGCAGAAAGACAGAATACCATTGCTGTAGGCAATACTAGTCACCTTGTTTGTAAAGGGATGAGATCATATATATCAAGTCTTAAGCCTAGTTGATAGCTGTTGCACATAAATATCTCTCTATAAAAAGAATATTGTGTATCTTGGCAACTTTCACAGCAATTAGTTGTGCTGGACTTCTTGGTTCTCAGATGATGAGAGGCCTCAACCAGATTCCCGAGGGAAGAGCTCATGTTTCTTCTCCATCCACATAATGCCTTCCACCTTTCTATCCTGCCTTGGCTCTACAATTTCCCATTTCATTTCTCCTCCCTTATTCCACTCTATCCAGATGTAGGCTTTGATCCTCATATGCTGAAGAATCCTTGTTAGCAACTCAGAATGGGGTATATGTGTCCATCTGTGTCTCAGAGAAGTGGGTTGTCAACATTTTTACTGATCTCTTGTTGCATTGTGCATGTAGAAATGAGCTCTCTGGAAAATGGCTTTTTCATCCTTAGAATGATTATAAACCATGATCATTTGTGAACAGAGCTTTGATAACAAATCCCAACAGAATAGTTTTGAGACCTCATTTAAAAAAAATAAAGTTTGGTAAGACAATTTACGTATAAAATACATCCTTCTTCAATGTTCTGCTGAATACATTTTGACAAATGTGTGCACTCATGAAATCATTATCTCAGCTAAGACACAGAATATTTCCTGAAATATAGTTTAATATATAATATGTAAATCATAATTAATTTTTATTTTCAAGCCCAGCTTTATTAAGGTTTAATTATTTTATGAAACCTGCATATAGACAGTGATATACTTTGATAAGTTTAGACTTGTATATGCATTCATGCTAATATCTCCATGGTCCAGGTAATAAATGTATTCATCTCTTCCTTATGCTTCTATGTGGCCCTTTGGTTTAGTTTGTTGTTCATAATGGTAAAGACACTTAATGTGAGATTCATTTTCTTTACAAATTTTTTATAAACACTATAACTATTGCTAATCCCAAGCACATGTGATGGTGCTTAACCTGGGTACTGTGTGATGGTACTCACCTCTGGAACTTACTTTCCTTTAACAGTTATTACTTTATGCAATACAAACAAAAACTCACCATCTCTTCTCCGTGTCCCTTAGTAATGAGCATACTAATGTCCTCTTTTGTACCTTTGACAGCATCTGACCCTCACATAAGAGGAATCATGCAGTGTTTGTGCTGTTACTGGCTTATTTCATTTAGCTCAGTGCCTTCCAGTTCCAGGATATCTGATTCACAAATGGTAAAGATTCCGTCCCTTCTAGAGCTGAGTGATATTTTATTGTATGTTTATGCTACACTTCATACTCACACATCTGTGAACAGATGTATAGATGTATCCTTGCCTTGTATCATGAATAGGCTAGAATAAACATGGGAATGTATAGATCTTTGGGATGTTTGAGAAATATGGCCAGAGTGTGTTTGCTGGATAATCTATTTTCTGGCAGTTTTATTTTTAGGTCCTTAACTACATATTCTTTGATTCAGTGGCTGTTGCATTTTTTTTTTTATCTGTAAAAATGGCACACAAGGACTCTAGCTTTCCCTAACCTTTTCACCACCTTGGTATCTTCTTCTAAAAATAAACATTATCCTTCCATATGTGACGCGATATCTGGCTGTAGTATCGATTTGCATTCCATCACGATTATTGACATTGAATACATTTCCATGTGCCCACTCACCATTTTTATGTCAACTTCGAAGAACTGTCAATTCATGTGTGTTATTTATTTTTAAGATTAGGTTATTTGTTTTCTGTTGTTATTATTTTGTCTAGCCACTAAGTTTAGCAATCCCTAATATATTTTAGAAATTGATTCCTTGCTTGGTAAGTGGCATCCAAATACATCCTCCCATTCTATAAGTTTCCTTTCCGCTCTGCTCCCTGCCTGTTTCCTCTGCTGTATTAAAGCATTTTGTTTTGCTACAATGCTACTCATCCCATTCTGCTTTGGTGGGTTTATGTAACTGGTGTTAAAAACAAAATAAATTCTTGTTCAGGTTAATGGCAAAGAGCATTTCCTTGCAGTTACTCCTAGAAATGTAAAGTTTGGGGTCTTATTCTATTATGAGTTGACTTTTTTTTTTTTTTTTTTTTTTTTTTTTTTTTTTTTTTTTGCGGTGTCAGATAAAGACCTAGTTCCATCTTTCCGCTGTAGATGTCCAGTTTTCCTAACATTGGTTGACAGGGCAGTCTCACCCCATTGTGTATGGCTGTCCCCTTTTCAGTGATCAGTTCTCCAACACACATGCTTACATTCTACTGCATTTGAAGCCACTGATTCTCAGACCGTGTGCCATTAGGATGCTATAGTTAAATGGCAAGAATTCTAAATTACATTACTAAAATATATCAAACTATGAAGCATAATGGCATTCTAGGTTAGCTTTTGGTTTACAGGGAGAAGATGCCGTTGCATTTGTAAAATAGCAGTGGAGAACTTCAGAAAGAATGCCAGTGGAAGAAACTTAAACTCCAAGGTGATCTATCTTTATGGCACGGACCATCAGACTTCAGCTCAAACTGAGTTATCTTTCTGGGCAATTCAGGGAATTCTAGAAGCCTAGATTGATCTGGAGGTACTATGAAGTGAAGCAAATGTCAGCCTCAGACTCACCGTGTGTGATCTTGGAAAGGTCCTCCATCTTCCTGAGTTTCTCCTCTGACCTTATCTCTGAATGGTTGTGAAGATGGAATACCTGGCCTGCATGATAATGAAGTGGCTGAAAATAGAGTGTGGAATCTGATCACTTTGGTTTTCCATATGAGCTCATGCAAATTCACCATTTCCTTGGGCCTGGTTCTTTCATTGTCTACCCAATGATAGCAAAAGGTTTACTGTGAGGATAAAAAGGAATAGTGCTTAAGAGTAGCTTAATATAATACCTGGAACATGCTGGGCATTTTATAAATGCTAGGCACTACTTTGGAGATTATGCATAAAGACTAATGTCACATAAAAACTAGTATTACAGATCAGTTGGTGCTCATGTATGTATGTACATATGTATATATGAATGCACGTATGCATATCTACATAGAGATAAAAAAATACTTAACACGTGATGATCTTATCTAGATGTATTTAATGTCAAAAGCAAGGTTTTGGTCTGCTGACTAGCCTAAGAGTTCTTGATTCTATTGTCTGTAGAAAGTAAGAGACCATTCCATGAGAAGATTTAACAGGTCTGTATGTTTTTTTTTCACATGAACAAACACCTGATTGATGTGTTTCAGCTTCCTGGCAGGGAACTATCTTACTTTCCTTATCCCCTTCACTCTCTGCATTTTGAAGAAGATGAATAGGTGTGGAGAGAGTTCACTCTGCTGGTCTGTGTTCTCTAATCTGTAAGCTCGGAATCTCAGAGAGGCCATGCTGATAACCTCTCATCCCATTTCTGCTTTTTTTTCCCCCAATATGGTCCTCTACTGTGTGGCAGACTTACAAGTGACAAGAAAATTTCTTGCCTTCTGGAAGCTCCAGATGTTCTTAGGGTCAGTTATAGGCTAATTAAATATTTTATCTTGACTGAAGCTTGGAAATCTTCAACTCCCTATCTTGGATCCTAGTTTCAAATACTTGATTTTTTTTTTTTTTTGAGAGTTTCCTCTCATCTGAGGACTTAGTTCCAAATCTTTGCCTCTTGAATACACAGACAAATTCTTGGTGAAAGATCACAGCTCAGAACTGTGTATCAAAGAAGGATTGGGCAGTCTTTCCCCCTCTTTGCTCAGTGTTAGCCTTTTCAAAACAATTTCTGAGCAAGGAGGCCATGGTGTAAGGAATTTATTTTAGCCTTTATGTATTGAAGATTTACCTCCTCCAGCTTCCTTCAGTTACTAGCATTGTGTAGCAAGTACCCAGAACTGAAGTCGCTTAAATTGACTCATTGCTTCTCTAGGAGGAGGTCAGACAGGGCACATGTGGTTTGGTTCATTCCTGTTCCACAATGGTTTGGACAGCAGCAGGGGACTCTTGAAGAACTAGGCATGATTGAATGGCCAGTGTTTCCTATTATCTACAAATGTCTTCATACCACAAGCTCACACTAATAGGTAGAACATAGACTCCCACTCATGACAGTCCAGGATAAAGATGGACCCTCTTAATGGGAAATGCTAACTTTTCCCACACAATGAAACCTGGGACTATACCCGGATACATCATTTGTCTGAGGATTTCAGCTTATAATCATATGAAACATGATTGCTTTGAAGCGTGTGGGCATGAAGAATGTAGTCATACTCAAGATCTCAATTTCTCTTTAGAGAGATCTCTTGGAATCTTGAATGAGGCACCATGGACTTTGTGAAAGGAAACACTTTTTATCCTGAATTATTTAGCATAGGCAATGAATACTTTTAAGGAGTATGGGAAGGAAAAATGGATTACAGCCTCTCTCCTACTTTTAGGAATATTATATATATATATATGAATATATGGGAATTTCTATGTATAGGAATATCTCTGTCTATATCTCTATCTCTATTTCTATTTATCTCCTATTTCTATCTCCACACTAGAGATGAGGAAAATGAAGAAATGCAATCAGTTCTTGGGCTCTTTCACACTTGTTTTCTCATTGATTCCTCAAACTGACCCCTCAAGGCTAGTACTACAACCTCAGTTACTCATCCCAGATAAGGGGACGAAGACTCTGAGATGCTGTGATGTCTTCTTAAAGATCACGTGGTCATGTAGTGGAGCCTTCTCTCTAAGTCCTCTAACTTCAGATTCAGAAGCCCTAGTCACTTCAGGATCCCTCTTCTGCTGGTGGATCAGTACAAGTCCTGTTTTCTTAATGGACCAGTGCTTGTGTAGCTACAGAATCATGATCAAAGCTAAATGTACCCACTTCTTTGCTAATTAGTCTTTCTCTTGTTCACTACTGTGTTGAGTTTTTTTTCCTGTTGTTGCTTTTGTTTCTTTGAGACAGAGTTTCTCTATGTATAGCTTTCTGTCCTGGAACTCATTCTGTAGACCAGGCTGGTCCCAAACTCAAAGATATGTATGCTCCTGCCTCTGTCTCTTGAGTGCTAAGAATAAAGGCATGGGCTAATACCCCTGGCATATTGATAATTAAATTTTTTCTGAAACTACATTTTATAACTAAAATATGTATTCTGTACAACAACTCAATGGCAACAAGCAGGCTGTCTTTGGGTGAGCATAATTCACCTATCAGTCCACTAATCATATGTTTGTAAATAATTCTTTACCTTTGCTTGTTTAATTTGGCAAGAAGTTATTGAGTTTCTGCCCAGACCCTTTTCTTAGCACTGGAGATACAGCAGGGAACAACATGGTGTTAGCTTCTTTTTTTGGCTTGGAAGATAGAAAATATGCAATAATAATTGTTTAATATATTGTTAGAAAATGGTAAATTCTCTGATGATAAACGAAAGCAAGGAAGTGAATAGAGAATGATCCAAGACTGACTTTAAAACTGTAATCATGGAGGACTTCTCTGGGGAATAAATATTCATACAAAAGCCTGATGGGCAAGGAGTCAGCTATCTAGTTACTGGGGATGGTGTTCTGACAGAAGTAAGGACAGAGGCCCTGCTGGAGGCTGTCTGACTACATAAGGGATGAAACCAGGATTGTGTCAGATATGCTCATCATGGGTATACTGTGCAACATGGTGCTTAGAGTTAACATTGCTGTGCTTTGTACTTAAAAGTTTAGGAAGAGGCTGGACCTGGCATGAGTCATTCTTATCTTCATCTTCTTTATCTTCATCTTTTTCATCTTCCTCATCTTTATCATTCCCAAACAACAAGGCGGCAAAGTGGTTGGAGGACAGTGAGATGAAAAAATGTCAGGAAATGTCTTGGAGTTGCCAACCAACCAACCATCATTATACAAAGTCCTTTAGGCAGTGGTAGAGATCTTGGAGAGTTTTATTCAGTATGCAATGAGAAGCCATATATGTGTGATCTCCCTCTTCTGGGGAGTTGTGAACAAATGTATTTTTATCCCAGACTGAATACCAATATGACAGGCAAAAGGGAGGGAGTCTAAGTTTAGTGCACCAGTGAGTTTCTTGGGGTTACTTATAGGAGATTAGATAACTCATAGGCAGCTGTATTTCCAAAAATTCCACCCCAGGGTATACATCTTTGTTACTTTTCTATTGCTATGAAGGGTCAAGACACCTTATAAAAGGCAATGTATATTGGCCTTCTCAATTCCAGAGGGTTGGAGTCCATGATCACCATGGCATAAAACATGGTGGCAGGCAGAGAGATGTGAAATAGAATTAGAGCGTATCCTGCTCCATAGGCATGTGGCAGAAAGTATGAAAGATATACTGGCAATAGCATGAGATTTTGAAACTACAAAGCCTGTCCCTGGTGACACACCTTCTTCAGTGAGGCCATACATCTTAATCCTTCCCAAACAGTTCTACAAATTGAGGACAAAACATTTGAACATATGAGCCAATGGGGTGCTAAACCACTAAAATGGATGGCCACTTACTAAGGCTATGATTATCTAACTGACTTGTAGAAAGCTCAATTGGTTGTACTGTCTTTTCTTCCAGCAGCTATTACTGCTTGTATAACCTTAGACAGGGCCCTTGTAAATTCTTCAAATTTCTTGTAATCTTCTTGGGACTTATGAGTTGTATTTACTTCCTGGGCTTCAGCCAAATACTTCAATTTGCAGAAAATAGTTCCATAATACAAGTAGATGGTTTGGAACAGAAAAACAGCTGATAGTCTATGAAATAACTTCATTGCTTGTGGTATACAATGCACAGTGTCAAATATGGATATTGCAGAGAGCTAGGGAGGCCACCAGATTTGTCCTTCTGAGAGTTATGATAGTATGGATAGAAAGAAACTATGGCAAAGCCAAGAGAAGTTGAAAATAAGTTTTGTTTTAACCTTTGTACTTTCTACTGAAGGACTTCATAAGAAAAACCTCAAGAGTTAATAGGGATTCCAGAGCTGTAAGGTTGACTGATTAAGATAAGTACTGGAGGAAGGGGTGGGTCACTTCTGGAGTAGAGTTGCATCAAAAACTGAAGTGAATGTATTCTTAATATTGGGAAAAATACAGCAGACTCTGGAAGAGATGCTCTGTATTTGATCTCTAGGGTTGTTTACTGTCAATGAGGTCCTATAGAAATAACTTACCTACATTTTCTCATTCATAAATAGAAATAGTAAAATGACCGACATCATTTAGTTATTAACTTATTATTGATATTATTACTAATACTTGACAGACTACACTTTCTTTGAAGTCATGTTGAAGGATATATTCATTTTTTTAAAGTTTAAAAATAATCTAAGTATGTATCTGAAGTGATGATAACAATATATGCTTACCAGCAAAACTAGGTTCAGGCAGGTAATTCGAAGACTATTTAAAATGTTTCCAATGCAAAGTGATGCTCTTGCCCCAGTCACTGAGTGCAAACTTTCTTGGCATTTTTTAGAGTAACTTTCTTAATTATTGTGATCAGACCCCAACAAAACATCAATTTAGGGGAGGAATTGTTGTCTTTGGCTCGTGGCTTCAGAAGGTATAGTCCAGGATCACTGTTCTCCACGTCTCTGACCTCATCATGAAGCAAAGCATCCTGGTAGAATGTCTTGATGAAGGAGGAGCTTCTCCATGGCAGACTGCCAGCAGACAAAGGGGTTCCCCGGAGGTGCCGGGTGAGGTGTAGCCCCAAGGATGCACCCAGGGTGACCTGCTTCCTCCTTCACATATGCCTTGTTTTCTTCTACCATTTTCTAATACCATCACATTATGGAACTGTCAGGGTCCTCAGATATGCTTGGCTATAAACACCCTTCTAGACATGTAATTGAGGTGTTTTTAGTTTAGTTAGGTTAACAATCAAGATTAATGATCGTATTTGGTTTGACATGATTTGAGCTCACTTAAGTGATACTAAATAATTTCTGTCTGTTCTAAAATGTAATTTACATTTATGTTAATAAATGTGTTAACTCTTGATATGATATGATATGAAATGATATGATATGATATGATATGCTATGGTATTATTAGAATCATAGTAAAGTCGGGCTATAATTAAAACCCAACTAATTCATATACTAGTAATATATAATGAATATGAGTTGACATGAACAGTGTGTGTTCGAGATAAATCATGAATCCAAACATTTCTAGGTTGTCATTTTAATTCTGAAGCATTGCTGTGCTTGGTGCTATGTGTTATTTAAAGAGAGGGAGAGAAATTGATTTAATAACCTGTCACATTATACAACACAAGACGAACTTGAGAAGAAAAAGCACTCTGGTATTCTTTAGTAGAAAGAAAAATATTATGACAGCTCTACGGAGAAATCCTTGCACATGCACCGGTAGAAATCATGGTGCTGACTGAGGATGTGGGGGAAATCATTGCTTCCATACAATGCATGGTCCACCACACTACAGAGCCTCATATACAGCTCTCTCTTCTGTGAGGGAATTAATGAAACGAAATCCCAAATTTTCATTAAAAGTGTTTTATTCTATTTTTAGTTGGCCAGCCACTCCCAGATATGGGTTCTGCCATGGAATGTGGTTGATACACCCACTGACACTTTTCTAGAAAAACAACAACACCCCAAAAAACTATTTTCCCTTCCTTAGCAGGCATCAATTGCAAATAGCGTATAGGTTAGGGATAGACTTCATTTTTTTTTTTTCATTTTGCTTCGGCGTTTTTTATTTATTTTTATTTTTTATTTTTGAATTATTGTCTCATGGCTCTGGTTGTTTTGTTTTACTTTATTTGGAGGAGAAGAAAGAACACACGGTTGGGTAGATAAGGAGGTAAAGAAAATCTATGAGGAATTGGTGAAAGAAAAAAATGTGATCAAAATATATTGTAAGGAAAAACAATTTAAAATAAAAACCAATAATAGTAATTTTTATGTCATCATTTCTTCTGGGGGTTTCCCTGATAATCCATTTTTAAACTGAGGTGGGGTAGGAAGATTACAAAATTTATAGTAATATGTTCTTCGGTGTTTTTTTTTTTCAGAGAGTCTAATACTTGAGTATACACTGGTTTTGGGCACAACCCATTTTCTTTTTGATTGAACAAAGTTGTAAAAGAATTGTTCACACCTTCCAGTGAACATCTGAGAAATACACACCATTTGGGGAATAAGTGGGTTTGTTGCTTGCGGCTACAGAGAAAATATACACTAAGGGGTTATTCAAGGCTCCTGAGTAAGAGAGTTCAAAAGAGTTCACAGCATTGACATCAGGCACTGGAAAGAGGACTTGCACAGGGGTGTCTTTATTCTAGATGGACTGTTGTCACAAAGGCAGGGCAATTCTGAGTATCTCGTAATAAATGCTATTAAAGCATGGAGAATAGACCATGACTGAAGGTAAAGAAATAGATTTTACTCATCTCATCCAAGATAGAGAGATGTGTGGATGCGTTTGTGGTTTGAACAATGCTTGTGTCTTTGCTACAGGCGTGATTACGAAATTGTCTTGCTTTAATCTTGCTCCATCATAGGCACAGACTGACCTTGTCTTATGAAACCAAGAGGACATAGAAGCTCAGCAGGAGGTACCAGGCCAGCTCCAGTCTGCACTAAGCCAGGTAGACAGAAATAAGTCAGTTCCTAGATATCAGTGGCTGCTTTTCTCTTGGGCAGAGTAAATCTCAGATATTGGGCTGCTACAGTTCTAAGGTAATGTAACCTTAGTCTTCATGTTGGCAAAGCATAAAAAGGGGGGGAAAGCTAATCATAACAAGCTTTGTGTCTCAGTGACCTTTCATTCCCAAGTTCTTTCTTTTATATTAAAAGTCTGGTTATGATGCTTAGAGTAATTATCATCTACATATTCATCTTTTCTTTAAAACCATTTTTTCCTCTGTTCTTTCTCTACCTTTCTGATCACATAAAGGGATCATTGGAAGATACTCAAATCTCTTTTCATCTCTATTTGGAGCCCCTTAAACCTAAATTTATCTCTCACATGTGAAGAATACACTCTGATTGTATAGGCCACAAGGAGGTATAAGAAGGTTACTATGATGTGAGACAATTAACACATCTATAATATTACAGTTATCTCCTGCTTTTTTGGTTTTGAGGACAAGAGTGTTAAAAAATCCATGATTTTCACACCAAATCCAAACACGGTATAATTTCACCACCTAAATTTCTTGTAGTGCACTTTAATTAGATTTCTAGACTTACTCATCCTGTGTACCTACTCACTTCTTTATGTTTTTTGACCTAAAAAAAAAAAGAGTATATTCTTTTGCCAGGGATTTGGTGAGGAGAGTGCCTACCTCAGTGGAATAGATGGCTTCATTCCTGTCTTGGTTCCTAATCCAGGTTTAGTTATTTGTGTTTTTGGAAACGGCTTCACTTTTTCTTTGTTTTTTGTTGTTCCACCCCCCCCCCATGATTTATTTTTGTCTTCACATTATATCCCAATCACAGCCTCCTTCCTCCTCTCCTCCCAGTCCTGCCTAATCCCTCCCCATGTTACTTCTCATTTCTCCTCAGAGATAGTGAAGCCCTTCTTGGTTACCACCCCATCCTGGGACATCCAGTTCCAGCAAAACTAAGCATTGCCTCTTCCACTGAGGCCCAAGCAGGTAAGGAAAGGGGATCCAATGGCAGGTAAAAGAATCATAGACAACTCCTGTTTCAGTTGTTAAAGGACCAACATGAAGACCAAGCTGAAGATCTACTACAAATGTGATGGCGGTAGGGGACTAGGCTCAGCCCCTGCATGCTCTATCGGTGGTGATTCAGTCTCTGTGAGTCCCCATGGGCCCAGGTTAGTTGACCATGTAGGTCTGTCTCCTTGTGATATCCTTGACCCCTCCAGCTTGCTCAATTCTATCTCTCACTCTCCAACAAGACTCCCCAAGCTCTGCTGATGTTTTGCTGTGGGTCTCTGCATCTGTTTCCATCTGGCTGAAACCTTTCAGGAGACATTTATGCTAGGTTCCTGTCTGCAACCATAGCAGAGCATCATTAATAGTGTTGGGGTTGGCTTTCTCCCATTGGATGGGCCTAATGTTGGCCAGTAATTGGTTGGCCATTCCCTCAGTCTCTATTCCATCTTTATCCCTGAATATCTTGTAGTCAGGGAAAATTTTGGGTTGAAGGTTTTGTGGGTAGGTTGATACCCCCCTCCTTCCACTTAAAGACACACCTGGCTACAGGATGTGGTCACTTAAGCCCCTGTGTCCCCCAATTAGGTCACCCCCATGGACTCCCTATATAACTTCTAAGAAAATAGATAGAAGCAGTCATTAAAAGTCTCTCAACCAAAGAAGCCCAGGGCCAGATGGTTTTCATGCAGAATTCTACCACTTTCAAAAAGATAATACCATTTTTCAAAATAGAAACAGAAGGACCATTGCCAAACTCATTCTATGAGGCCATAGTGATACTGATACATAAACTACACAAAGACTCAATAAGTAAAGAGAACTCCAGACCAATTTCCTTTATAAACATTGAAGCAAAGATACTCAATAAAGTACTCACAAACCAAATCTAAGAATGCATCAAAAACATCATCCACCATGATCAAGCAGGCTTCATCCCAGGGATGCCGGGGTGGTTCAATATATGAAGATCCATCAATGGAATTTACCATATAAACAAACTGAAAAAAAAAACACACATGATCACCTCATTAGATGTTGAAGAAGCCTTTGAAAAAATTCCAAGACCCCTTTATGATAAACGTCTTGGAAAGGGCATGGATACAAGGTCCATACCTAAATATAATAAAGGCCACATACAGCAAGCCAATAGACAACATCAAATTTAATGGAAGGAAACTTGAAGTAATTCCATTATAATCAGGGACAAGTCTGTTCACTCTTTCTGTATTTCTTCAACAAAGTACTTGGGGTTCTAGCCAATGTCACTTCTAAACCTGTCATGTGGAAGTGTCAGCTGGTCACTGACAGTTGCTGCACACCTACCATATGCCGTGTACCCTTCTTGTCACTTCATGTGAGAATGAACAGTTATGTTCCTCAGGAGACCAAGTCATGTACAAATCAAATTGTTCTTTGGGAGCTTGGATGGGGGGTGTCAGAGAAAGATATATATTTCCACACTAGAATAGAAAAATGAGCTGAGGAAGACTTCATAGAGGAGATATGACTTGGGATTGATCTTAAGTTGTGAGTCTGAAGGAAATAAAGTGCAAAAATAACACTGCTTTCAAAGGTAATTTAAAGGTTTTTGCAGAAATCTGAGCCCAAGAAAGGGAGAACCCCAGTCAATAAACCGTGATAAGTCAATGATGGATTGCTCTGAGAAACCATCTGAAGCAGTACGCATCCTCTTGGCTGGGGCCATAACCCTCAGGAAAGATGGTCTTTGCTATTTTTAAAGACTTATTGAGAAGAAGAGCCCTGAACCCTCCTAGGGATGCTCTCACATCACTGTTCAGCACAGATGGTTTTCAGAAGAGCTCAGCTGGGGAGAGGAAAGGACTTCCCAGGAGGGATTGCTGCTTTTGAGGGCTAAGTCTTTGAATAGAGAATCGCCCTGATGTGGTCTCCAGCTTGTGTGAATTTACTCCAATGGTGGCCTTTCCTCTGTATCTGCCAATGAGACAATGTGCAGTCATGGCGGGTATGGTGGCTGACTTCTGCTCCATTGCTGGGTCCTGAGAGTGAGAAAGCTGGCAAACTTCTTAAGATGTCCTTGGGTTAGACCAGTTACTGAGGTTCAGTCCAAAGCATAGAATCTCAGTCACATGTCTCCTGTATCTTCCATTACACACTTTACTCCATGGATGACTTGGGAGCCTATTTCGACTTAGATGATCTCACATACCTGACTCTTTCACACAGGCAGACAGACAGACAGACAGACAGACACACACACACACACACACACACACACACACACACACACACACACACACACACACATGGGCATATGCACACATGTGCAGACACAAGCACTCCTTTATATTCAGTACAGAGCTAAGTTTTGTGGATTAGCAAATAAAAATCAAAGCTAGAGCAAAGAGCCTCAGTTGTAATTTGGGTGAAATTTTCTAGAGTTAAGCAAACCCATTTCTAAACGATTGTAGATTCAGGACATAAAGGCAGACTACAGTAATCCCAGGAGGTCAAGATCTTGGTCAAAGGGTTGCTACACCTAGGACCGTGTCTGATAACCAGGTTAGTGCAGTTTAGTATTTGAGTGGCGAGTGTGTGGATGGAGGAAGGTCCTTCTTGCTGCATCAAGAGTGAGGAAGCTTTTCTCGGGGTGCAGCATGGCTCTCTAAAGGTAAATCTATCTGCTTAGCTTTAATCAGTGTACAAAGTATGAGGTTTCAGTCTAGGATTTTAAACATTTGGTTTTGCTCCCTTTCCTCCTCTTCCTTGATCCTCATCCCTGTGTGCCTCTCTCCCCTCATCCCTGTGTGCCCCTCTCCCCTCATTCCTTTGTGCCCTTCTCCCCTCATCTCTGTGTACCCCTCTCCCCTCATCCCTGTGTGCCCCTCTCCCCTCATCCCTGTGTGTCCCCTCTCCCCTCATCCCTGTGTGCCCCTCTCCCCTCATCCCTGTGTGCCTCTCTATCCTCATCCCTGTGTGCCCCTCTCCCCTCATCCCTGTGTGCCTCTCTCCCCTCATTCCTGTGTGCCCCTCTCCCCTCATCCCTGTGTGTCCCCTCTCCCCTCATCCCTGTGTGTCCCTCTCCCCTCATTTCTGTGTGCCCCTCTCCCCTCATCCCTGTGTGCCTCTCTCCCCTCATCCCTGTGTACCCCTCTCCCCTCATCCCTGTGTGCCCCTCTCCCCTCATCCCTGTGTGCCTCTCTATCCTCATCCCTGTGTGCCCCTCTCCCCTCATCCCTGTGTGCCTCTCTCCCCTCATCCCTGTGTGCCCCTCTCCCCTCATCCCTGTGTGCCCCTGCCTTGTACCCTTCTTCCCCAAGAGACTCCTTCTTATTTATCTTCCACAGATAATCTGCTGCTTTCTCTTCTTTCTCCACATCCTGTCCCTTCTCATGGTCTGCTTTCTATGTCCCATCCTATGCCCCCACTCACACCCACTTAGACACATGCATACATCTAAGCATTACAGGTTAGGGTTCACAAGAGTGAACATGTGATGTTTGTCTTTCTGAATCTGGGTTGCCTTGCTTAATCTAACGCTTTCTGGATAAAACACTCATCCATTTCCCTGCAGATTTCATTTTTCCTTACAGCTGAATAAAATTCCATTGTGCATATGTGCCACATTTTAATTTTCCCTTAAACTGTTAATGGGCCCTTAGGCTGGTTCCATTCCTTGCTATTGTGAATCATGGATGAACTTCTATTACTAATCAAATGTCTTATTTCTTGATGGCAACGTGCTCTGAAAATTTGACTTCTTAACTAGTCAGTCATCCTGTCAATGAGATATTTTATCCAAACCTTCCTTTAGAGAAATGTCCTCTGATAATTTTTATAGATTAACCTTATCTCATATACCTTAACTGTGTGGCTAAATTGACTTTTTAAGAAGGAGCACAACTCTAACATCAGCACCCAATTAAGAAAGACATCAGCAGGCCCTCAGACACCACTCTTGGACCTTCCTTCCATCCCTGTGAGGTGACTTTGTGTTGACTTCTAACAGGGATTTGGACTGTGCTTCACTTTAATGTGAACATATACCATATATGATTTCCTGTTTAGCTTGTGATCTCCTTCGGTTAACAGCTAGGAGAGTTTATGGTATTGTATGGAGTCCAGTCGATTCATACTGTACCTTACATAGTTCTGAATACTGTAGCACTGTGGAGCTGTGATGTGTTGATTTACTCTATTGCTAATGAAGGTCTGGGTCGTTGCTGATTTAGAGCTATCAGGGCCAATGTTGCTTTTGGACCCTCCTACCTATAAATCATTTTCATCGTTTCTTTATGCTATAAATATTTAAAAGTATGATTGCTGAGTCATAGAATGGGAATATGCTGCACGGTGGTAGATGTTTTGAAATAGTTTCCAAGAATGTTTATACCAATACAAGTTCCTGCCAGTAATGGGTGGTGTTTATCACCATTCCTCTGGCTCCCCAACAAATGGCATTATCCATCTTTGCTTTGTAGCCTTTCTGCTGGGTTTGCAGTGGTGCTTTGCTGAGGACCAAATCCAGGTCCTCATACATGATAGCCAAACTCTCTTCTTTTTCCTTTTGTAAAATCAGATATTCCCAGCATTTACATTTTGATGTTATCCCCTTTCCCCAAATCCCGTTCTCCCTCCCTCTCCCATTGCTTCCATGAAGGTGCTCCCTCTCCCAACCACCCTCTTCCCCTGTCAGCGCCTTGGCATTCCCCTACACTGGGAAAACAAGCCTGGACCAAAGGCCTCTCCTCCCATTGATGACAAACACTGCTATCCTCTGCTGCATATGCATCTGGTGCCGTGGGTCTCTCCACGTGAGCTCATTGGTTGGTGTTTTAGTCTCTGGAAGCTGTGGTGGGTTTGGTTAGTTGATATTTTTGTTCTTCTCATGGGGTTGCAGACCCTTTCAGCTCCCACGAACTATTGCTGATGTCAAGTAGTGCTTACAGGCAGGAACCTGATATGGATGCCTCCTTAGAGGCTCTGCCAAAGCCATACTGATACAGAGGAGGATGCTTGCAGCTAACCATTGGACTAAACACGGGGACCTCAGTGAAGAAGCTAGAGAAAGAACTGAAGTAGCCAAACTCTGTCCTATGAAGCTGTATTCAGAGTCTCCCCTTAGAAGGAGGATTTTAACACACATATTCATTATGAGTAATGATTTATTAAAGTTGATTGTAATATTTTGTTTTTATTTGTTTTGCATTTTTAAGACTTTTTGCTTACATTTGCATTAAGACAGAAAATTAATTTGTATCTCTGGTTGGCTTGGAATGTTCAGTAATCCTCCTGCCTCAGCCTCCTGAGTCCTGGGATTGCAAATGTACATCATCATGCCAGTCTATCTTATTTTTGCTCTATCCTTTTATGATAAACATTTTTAATCTTTTGTGGTTCTTTGTAAATTTCATATCATGCACCCCAATACCACTCATTTCCCCATCCCTTCGTACCCACCCTATACCCTTGGAATCTCTTTTCAAATGGAGAAAAAAAAACTTCATGGAAGCTGTGGTGTGTCACAGTGCATTCCACAGTATTTATATTTTCTCACACATTTTTCTTGCAATGACTTGTTGGTGTGGTCTGTGGCCTCTGGATTCTGCTACTCTATCAATACTGGCACATCACTAGTCACTGGGACTCCTTTCAGATAGCCTGTGTGTGAAAGCCAGGGGGCTGACAGTCTCTTAATACCGTTCAGGCTCAGATTCACAGCTTTGAATGGGCTCAGTCCAACATCTACCCCATTGACGAACTGCTGGAGTATGAAAAGGGGCCGGTTCTACAGATCCAAAACTACAGGGTCTTCATGACACAGGGCAATCACCAAATGTTTCTTTTCAGTTGTATGACAGTGTAAGTACGTGTCTCTAACCCTAACCATTGTTCTTTTTTAAAACCACTACAACCACTGGTAGACTTATACCTTAAGAGTAAGCCTTACTGCTGTATTTGTTTCCTGTTTCTTGTGATGTGGAGCTTCACACTGCTGTATCTAGTTTCTATTATCTTTCCCGAAAAATCAACATGCTATTCCTGACTCATATATACTAGGATTATTTTCCGTATTCTTTCATTGTAACCATAACTAAATCTCTGTAGTATTCAAACCATAGTAGCTACTTACAGTAGGAAAATGACCCAGACAGTCATAAATAAGATTATGATTTTTTATATAAAGAGATATTTCAGGTATTGGTCCAGAGCCTCTGTTATCACTACAGAAATCCATATTATTTTTTTCATGCATTTTTTTACTCCATTCTTAACAAACTGAGTCTTCCCTGTCTCCATAGCTGTCCCATGAAGACAGAATGCTGAGTGCATTGTCAGATATCTTGTCCATGGCCTAAGGGAGGGAAAAAAAAGAGGCAAAAGGTTATTCCAGAAATGTTCAGAATGTGATGCCTGGTATTCTATCAGCTTCTCAGATATCTGGCTTTTAAATTTTTTCTTATTTTTAAATAAATAACTTTATGTAAATGAATATATCATATATTTATTACATAAATATATAATTTATAAATTTTATTTATATAAATATGTAATGAATTATAAATATATTTTAAAATTATAACATAGTAAACATAAAATTACATTAAATATATTTATTTTGCATGTAGATAAATATGTGTCTATGTAAATGTATGTCCCGTGTATCTGGGTCCCCAGAGAAGCAAAACAAGGGCATCAGAACTCCTGAAGCAGGAGTTACAAGAAGTTGTGAGCTGCCAGATGTGTGTCCTGGGAACAAAGATCTCTGCAAGAGTTGTGAGTTCTCTTAAAGGCTGAGGTATCTCTCTAGCCTGTTAGGTCTGTCTTGAAGATCACTGAGTAACTGCTTAGAACTTGCTTCTGGGAGGCTGTTAAGTTTATGGTTGACTTCCAACCCCCTAAGGCAGACCAAAGGAGAAGGTGTTAGTTTGGTGTGAAGGCAGAAATAAAAATAATGTCTGCTGTAGATGTTGGAGAAAGGCTCCCCAAACAGCATGGCTCAGGGCAATCACCCTGGGAACAAGGCCACTGGAATCGACAGCACGCTCTGCTGGTGCAGGCTCACCTGGTGCACAGGGCACGGGTTTAGGCTTCACTAGGTGTCCCTTCTCTGGCTGTTCTAAGGGATGATGCTCATGCCTCATTAGACTCAGCCACCTTTCTCCTCCATTACCATGCCAACTGACCTTTAGTGAAGTAGATGATAGCACACCCCACTACCCACACACTCGGTGGGAAATGGGAAGGTAATGTTTTACAACAAACATCCCTCCTCCCCCAATGAATGGCACGCCTTCCACTTGGTTTGGCTTAGAATTCTGTGTAAACTAGATAAACATTTGCCTCTTTTCTCTATTGGTAAACACGGGAACTTGTTTTCCTCTGGCAAGGTGGTCATTTCTGTTTTTTTTAAAGCAGGATTAATGAATAAATAAGATAAAAATACCAACCAACACAAAAACTAAGAGCCTCTTCCCAAGCCCAGAGGACGCTCTGTTGGCAAAAGGCAGATAAGGAACTAAAAGCCTTTTAAGTACTGACTTGGGAGCCAAGTCACTTAGGGTCCCCACCTCTGGTTTCTTTGTTTACATAATGAGGATAATGTCTACATTCATAGGTTTCCTTGACAGGTAAAAGGTATCTTGTCAGGTCTCCTTATCAGAAGCCAAATAGCAAAGGTTTCCAATGCCAGTTTAAAGACACACACATTCTGTAGAGGATTTGGTCCAGCAACAGATATGAGAAATAGTCACAAATATTATGCCTGCACCTCCCCTACACACATACATCCTCTTTTTTGAATCTAATTAGACTTTAAGCCAAATTCTTTCCAGCTTCTCCCATTGTAACGAGGAACAGCAGATGTGAATTTTTAAATCGAATTATTTACCATAAAGTAGTAATTCAATCACTTCAGTGAGAATGCTTTGCCGATTAAATGAACACATTAAGAATAACAAAGGAGATGAAGTGAGTGGTTTCTGTTAAGCTCATCCAATTTGTGTGCTGGACTTTCCTAAGCACAGCCATCTCATCTCCACAACAGTCTTGCCACATTGTGGGGTTAACCTTCATTTGTAGTTGAAGAAACCAAAGTTTAGAGACCTTGTGACTTGCCAAGGTTACACAAGCATCAAAAACGTCTTGGGAGCCCAATTCCAGAGCAGCTTGTGTGCAGGAGGAAAGGAAGGAGGAAGAGTGGGTTTTGTTTTGTTTTAGTTTTTAAATATCTATTCCTAAAGGCATCTTGAGGGTTGAGACCTTATCTCATTCCCTGCTTTAATTCTAGTGTTGGACCCAATGCCTGGTGGTAGTTGCTTTTTATACACCTGTCCAATAAACACTCTCTGGATGGATAAATGAGTCCTAAATCATTAGCCACTGAGGTGGTTTTCAACCAAGATTAACTGGTCAGAAAGTACCTTCCACAGGAGACAACCACTGAGCTACTGACTCCAGAACCTTAATAGAAAACAAATGACCTAGGAATGGAAGGAGGGATGACCTGGGAATGGGAGGAGGGATGACTTGGGAATGGGAGGAGAGATGACTTGGGAGTGGGAGAAGGGATATCCAGTTATATTCTCCTTTGTCCACTGTCTGTCTAATGGACTAACCTTTCCCTCAAGTGTGGCCGGATGAGTGAGATGCAGGTGGTAAAGAAGAAAGCCGAGGATCCAGGGAGAAGGAATCCATAATGACCACTTCTTCAGGTCAAGGCCAAGGAGGTTCCTGTGTTCCTTTATGGGCTGAGCTGAGAAGAATTGTTTATTAGTCAATCACTTTTTTTTTTTTAAGAATGGATTTTTGGTGTGCATGATTTTATCATTTGCCACTACTAAATTTTCACCATTTAGCCCTAATTTAGTGTGCTGTAGGTATTTGTGGACCCAAGTAGGGACACTAGTGGGCTAGAAGAAATGCTTCCCATGCAGCAGAAGTCTGACCTCTGCTAGTGAAGTTTTTGGAACAGCAGGTGCCTCAGTGTAACCTAATGTCCTCACTTCAGAGCTAGGAAGGCACAGCTTGACAAAAAGATAAGGCCAGGCAGGTTAGACTTCAGTCCTAAGGAATGAGGAAAGGCTCAGCAATCCTGAAGATTCATTTCTTTATCTAAATCTAGGACTGGGATTTGCTGGAACAATCATTTCCATCTCTACCGTATCAGCGTCTGATCAGAGGACAAAGCCATTCATTATCTTGAAAGGGAAAATTCCATCTAAAGAACTGATCAGTCGGAGCTAAAGTTGTGATGTTGTTAGGGAATCAAAAAAGACAGCAGCTGCAGGAAACAGCTTCTACTCTGGGTATGGGAGTAAAAGGGGCCCCTGGGTAGGGCTGTTTGTAAACCTCAGACTTTCAATAAGGACAGGGATGTGCCATCTCTAGAGAGGTGGTATATGATTGGTGTGGATGGGCATCTTGACAGGAATATAGACTCACCTAGGAGACTTAGCTCTGGGCATTTTTAGGGATGTGTAACTGAGGAAGACAGAGACTTCCATTGACTGTGACCAGCACCATGACTCGAGGTACTCCCATCATCACGCCTTCTCTGTCATGAAGGACCAATGGTACCAGGTAGCAAACGCTGAAAGGTGGACTCGATGCCCAGCTCTTTTTCACTTTTAAACTCAGTCTATGGCATGATGCTGGTCACAGTCAATGGAGGTCTGCCTTCCTCAGTTACACATCCCTAGAAATGCCACTGTGACAATATGGAATCTTTGTTAGAAAAGACTGAAGGCTGAAATCATCCAGTGTCTCATTTATTCATGTGTATGGTGTGACCACTTATGGTGCCTAGCTAGTATTGTTTCTCAAAATGTCTACATTTGGCTTCTACATATATTCTAGGCTAAGTCATAATATAATGGTTGGACCTCTATGGCAATTATCAGAGGGGGAGAGGAATATGAGGCACAGATTTATAGCATTTTGTGATTGCACTTCATATCATAAATTATTTTTATGTGTGAGCTTGACTGATCCATAGGACAGTCAAAACTTCTTTGTATGAAAGGGATTTGTATGATATTAACATTTGAGTTTGTAGACTAAAGAAAGAAAATTTCCCTTCCTGATATAAGTAGATTTCATCTAACCAGTTGAAGGTTTGATGGAACAGAAAGCTCACTTTACCTACGATAAGCATCCTGCTCTATCTTGACGTGAAATACTAACTCCCCCTAGGTTTTAAGCCTCATGGCTTTCAGTGTAATGATACCTTGAGCTGTTAAAGTTCTCAGGCTTCTGACTAGAGCTTCTCCATCGTTGCCAGCCAGAGAACTTTCTTTCCAATTTCTGTAATCATTAGAGCTACCTCCTTGCAACACACACAGACACACAGACACACAGACACACAGACACACACACACACACACACACACACACACACAGAGAGAGAGAGAGAGAGAGAGAGAGAGACAGAGACAGAGACAGAGACAGAAAGACAGAAAGAGACATAAAGAGATTGTTATGTTTCTCTGAAGAACAGTGATTCATACACTTCAGAAACCTCACCTCTGTCACATTGTATTGATTAAACCAATCAGAAAGAACCAGGCAGCTGACAGCCTGGGAATGAAGACCTCTAGTCTGGTTGGAGATGTGTCGGCACCAGAGTATAAGAATATACTACATCAGTTCAGTCATTCTGGGAAATTGTAATCTGTCACAAGTTCTCACTCCGTCCAGGGTTAGGGTAGGAGGGTTCTAAATAGTCAACATTGCAGTATTGTCTCTGTTGAACTCTGAATAAAGGGTGACAGTGGAAAGTATTTCATGTTAGAGTTAAAAATACATCAACCTCTGAGGACATGAGATAGATTCTGGGTGTACACGGCCATTGTGTTTTATTTTCTTTGACTGGTAAGGCTCTGAATTTACCAAGCCCCTTCTTTCTCATAAGAGAGCACCAGCCAGGGAGACTAAAGAGCTTATGCCTCAGGACAATGGCATCTTGAGGAAGGTGCCATTCAGAGACTAGCCCATCCAGTGTCTTCTTACACCATGTTCCTCCTGGACTCCAGGAGGTGTCCTGAACAGTAAATGTCCCCTTGGTAGCATAATACAGATATGTCCAGCATCAGGGTCTGAAAAGGAAGATGTCAGTCAACTGCCTCCACATCTCCATTTAGCCACGGACAGCATTGTGATGATCATTCCTACTTCGAACATCTGAAACCACTATCTTAATGTTGAAGTTTTCCATGGAGACTCCTCCAAGTTCCTTGATATATTGGATTCTAATATCCATCTGTTTTGATGCTTTCTATCGAGACAAATACCAACAGAGTTTTCTTCCCTACCCAGCTTACCTCCCGCTATACAGAGAATACATATACATGTTCTGTTTTGACCTAATGGCTATTACCTTTGCAACACTGTGACCCAGGTATATAACTACATAATGTAAGAGGAAGGGTTTATTATGCAAGATAGGTTCAGAGAGCTCAGTCTTCCATGGTGGGGAAAGTGTAGCAGAGAAGCTGAGTTCACTGCAGCAAGAGCATGTATCTGAAAAGCTGTTCCCATCTTAGCATAGTAGATCAGGACATAGAAAAATCATGGCCACAGTAAGAACTAGAGACTTGACAGAACCTTCAACACCACCCCCCCCACCCCCCCGCCAATGACCTACTTCCTCCAGTCAGGCCAGTGTCTCTAGCTAAGGAAACAGCATCCCAAACTTGAACTTGTTGGGGAGAATTTCTAATGCTTATCATGACAGTAGAATTTATAAGACAGTTGTTACCACCTGCAGAACACAGTTACAAATGACTAGATGGTGCAGGCTCTTGCTCCCTTGCTCTTCCTAACTGAAGAATCACTTTATATCTAAACAGTGCATTGTCCACTTCTTAAAATGGTTCATATTCTCTCTGCCCTCCCCTACTCTAGATTTTCAAACCTACTCTACTCTAGATGTTCACCACAGACTATTGAAGCTCCGCAGTAGTTGGTATGACAATCTATTGGATCTCTCTATTGCTTCTCCACTAAACAACAGAAGGACCTCTTCACAGAGGGCACTGAACAAATGGCTCCCCCTGCTCTGGAGCATGGCTTCCTGTGATGTCTCCTACTTGGAGTCAAGTGACTCCTAAATAGAAACCTTCTGCTAGCACCATCATTAATTAGCATCCTTGCTCAGAACCTTTAAAAGGAGCTGGTTGGGAGAACAATGCATTCCCCACAAAGCTAATGAAGTTAAGCTGGCTGGGTTTTAAAGAGAAGAAAACATGCAGTGCCTGGCATCCAATCTCTCCGTCTTTCCTTTTTCGGGATTCTTTGACTGTTCCTCTATACTCATCCATTACTGCCTTGTCTTTTCCTCTCTGAATTATCCTTGCTTGATGTTCATTGGTCACACTGTGTGCCATTTATATCTTGTAATCACAGCTGAAGGTGATGACTGCTTTTGTTCATAAGTCTGACTGCTCCCTGAGTGCCATTGCTCTGTCTTCTTCGTACTTGAGCTTGACAGTTCTAAAATACAGACAGCACAGGGCAAGTGCTCAGAAAACACATGAAACATGTGTTGAAAAATGCATGAAAGGACCATCCTAAGGTACTGTTGGCTTGTTCTTTTGGGGTTAAGATAGCCAGCCAGGTGGGACCTGCCTTGGATGGTACTCTGACAAAACCTCACTAGGGTACTTCTGTAAAGTTGTCCATCCTTTTTCCTCTTACCACACCCATCAGAACATCTCCTCCTTAGCATGGATAGGTTATAACTCAGCTTTTACTTCCTTGAGAAACCACCCTAAGCCCTCCCCTCACACTTTGTTCTCCCTTCCAGCCAAGATGGAGAGACTGGTGTTCCTATCCATCCGCCAGGAGATGATACATCTTATGGCTTGCTTCTTAATTACAGTCTCTTTCAAGACCCCAGCCGCATGGAAAAAAGACAGATATGCTTGAGAAAGACAGACATGCTTTTAGCTTTCATGTTGCTCCTGGTGTCAAACATTGCCTGGGCCACTTCTGCTTTTGGGAAATAGAAACAGAAATATGTGTGAGTAATTAAAAAAGCCAAATCACTTCTTATGCACTTTGGAATAGTCTTTTCCTTCGTCTTCTCTCAAGATGCAACTATAATCATCTATGAAGTTATGATGGCACCATAAAAGGATAAAGTCATAATAAAATACAGTATATACAATGTACTGTTCAAACACCCAGGAACATTTTTTATTTATGCTTTTGTCTAAAAATATTCCATTACTATAAAATATGCAGAAGTACAGGATACATGGCTGGCAGTTTTCCTTATATTATGAAAAGCTGAGTTAACTAATGGCCTCCTGCTGCCTCTACTGTTCCTTTTGAATGGGTTGCCCCAGCTATTTTGAGAATTATCAGTGACATTCATCTTCTTCTTGGAGGAGAATATCATTATTGTGAGAAATATGGAAGGATTTTATCTTAAAATGACAAAAAAATTAATAGTTCTAATATAACCCATTTCTGGAGTAATTGTCCTTGTTCAGCTTTTATGAGCTTCAGAACACAGAACTATGAGACCGACTAACAATGTGCAAGTTGTGGGCTCACTCAACACTATGAGAAACAACACCGGTTTCTTTGTGGAAGTTATAAAATTTATCCTATCCAGATGTCCCCTTTCAAGACTGGGACTGGAAAGGAGGGGTGGAGGGGATGGAAGAAGAAATTCTATATTTTTTGACTATCTAAATTCTTTTTGAAACTTTGGTTTATATCACAATAACCTCTAAAGTGTACCTGTCATATGTATGGAGACATTTTTGTCAATTAGTATTTTGAGGTTGTGTCCTCATAGCTTCCTAGTCTTCAGATACTTTGTGGAAGACAGGAACCTTTTGTAGAACTGGTATCCACCATCTAAACATCTAGAGAGATGGTTGTCTTCTGTATTCATCATAGGAATATTTGTCTACATGAAGTCACCCAAAGCTCCTCTTGAGATGCTCCAGTCCCTTGATAAAATATTGTCTTCTCACTTCACACACACTTGATTTTATTTATTTATAGAGGATTGGAAGATATGTTGGTCATAAGTGTTGAAACTGTCCTGCATTCAAATGCTAACCCCATAGAAATTTCTAGAAAACCTTTTATGTTATATGAAAGCAATAATATGTTAAGCTTTATTTAGGGTGGGCTGTGGGTTTAGCATAAAATATCCCCTATAGGCTCAAGGGTTGAATGAACACTTGGTCCCCAGCTAATGGTGCTGTTTGTGAAAGTTCTGAAACCGTTAGGGGGTGTAGTCTCACTAGGGGAAGTGAGTCATGGGGATAGGCCTTGAGGGTTTATAGTACAACACAACTTCCCATCTTTTCAGGTAGCAAGAATGAGAAAGGGGAAAGAAGTGTGTAACTGATTCTCTTTAAGGACACCGCTTTCTGCCAGGACTTGGTTGGTGCCACACCTAACTGCAGTGTGAAGGTGGAAAAGAACACCTGTTCTCACATAAACAGGAGTCAGGATTGAAATTAGGAATTGTCTTAGTTTGTGTTTTATTGCTGTGAAGAGACACCGTGACCAAAGGCAACTTTTTAATTAAGGTCAACATTGAATTGGGACAGGCTTATAGTCTCAGAGATTTAGTCCATTGTCATCGTGGTGGGGACCACCATGGTAGTGTCTAAGCAGATTTGGTACTGGAGAGGTAGCTAGGAGTTCTACAACGGTCTGCAGTCAGCAGAAGGGAACTGTGTGTCACACTGGTTATACCTTGAGCATAGGAGACCTCAAAGTCTACTCCCACAACGACTTACTTCCTCCAACAAGGCCACAACTATTCTAACAGGCCACTCCTCTTAATAATGCCACTCTCTATGGGCCAAGCATTCAAATGAGTCTATGGGATCCAAACCTATTCAAACCACCACAGGAACTACTTTTCTGAAGACAAGAAGGGTGCATACTGGGAACCAGGCACCAAGAGAGATGCTTTTGAGAATATATTTTGCTTGCTTAAGTAATCTCTCCTTGGCAGGTTTTATTACTAAAATATTATCAGTAGTATTTTTATCAGTAGGGAATCTAGGAAGAAAGTAAAGAATGAAGGAATTGGGGTTGCCTGCTTCTTGAAGGGCAATTATTAGGTAATGTTTTGTGCTGGAGAACGACTGTTGAGATATATTTCATGAAGAGTTATTAGAAGGAAAACACATCCTTCATCATCCATTTCTATAGAGCACGAGAGAGCCAAGGGACAGATGGTCTAGCTCTCTCATCGAGCAGATGAGGAAATGAGGTCTGGCGAAAAAATGCTGTTTTTCTGAAGTCTTGGAGCTGGTTCGTGGCAGAGCCAGAATTAAATTCGGGATCCCTGCCAGGACAAGCAGTGTCAGGTCCACCGCAGAGGCCTCGCCTCCCTCAAATAGAAATCAATTATAAAGTGAGGGGATAGACTTTTTTTTGAACTTGCAAAGGAAGTTTGTGGTCAAGAAGTTGCTGGCATTTTCCAAGGATGGACAGAGCCACCACTCCCATAGAAGGCTTTCACTGACCTGTGTAAGTGGTCCTAAGTACCAGCGTTCTTCAGTGCCTCTAGTGAAAATTCATAATGGCTCATTCAATATTTCAACGTATCCTTTCTTTCCCAGATATGGAAGTGACCCTTTCCTCTGTAACTTCACCCTCGCTCTGCTCTTGAGATGGCTCAAACATTTTCCTTGCTCTTCTTTGCTGCAGCATTATAACTTTTGGGATTCATAGCTTATCACTTCCTGATGACTTTTTTTTTAAAATGGTACCTGCTCTTGTCACAGCTGTGCCAAGAAGATGATGGTGGCCGGGGGACTCACTTCCTCTTCAGTATCACGGCTCTCTTTGCAGCTCCATCCCAACATCAAGGAAACCTGTTTCTATCTTCAGAATGTGACCTTTAACTTCTTTTATGAACACTGGCAACCAGCTTTGAACACTCTCAGCATCCTCAGCTGTCTTTGGGACTCCGTACTTGAGGTTCTAAGGAGACTGGCATACTGGTTGCTGACATCCTTGTGCCTTGCATTCTATGTTTGTTTTATCTTAACGCTAGGTAGTATCTCTTTCCTGTTTTGCCCTTTTCTTCATTAGTCACTTCTTTGCCTCTTTAATTTGAGCTGATTTTGATTCTGTGCCCCAACAATCTGTTTCCGCTGTGCAAAGCTGTACAATTCTCTCCTTTCTCTGTCTCTTGCAGCAGGCCTTATTCACTTATATAACTTTGCTCTGCTAAATGCGAGTCACTTTATAAGACAATTATTTTGTGTACTAGCCAGGTCTCCATATTATCTAAGCTCTTTACCTGTCTCTTGTTTTCCTTTCAATCTGAATTCCTCAATCTGAATTTATATGGCAGAGATGCCTGCTTCCTATGTTATATTTGTTCTTCCTTTTTTTCACAAACAAGAGTCTGCCTTGGAGACATGACTGGGAGAGGCAGTTGGCCCAGTTGTATGAATCACAGCTTCCTGCCTTCCTTGTATCTGGGGCCCTTGCCATGAGATACTGTTCCCATCAGTAAAGTCTGGGGGCTTCTGGAAATGCTTGGTTTCCTATGGATGTCACTGTGTTTTGTTGTTGTTTTTGTAGTTGTTTTTGTTGCTGTCTTTTGTTATTCCAGCTCCCTAGAATCTAGATTCAGTGACTAAGGTTTCCATAAACATTAGTCAACTGTGAGTAAAACACAGAGAATAGGGAGACCCCAGGCCTGGAGTTCGGACACTAGACAGATGCCAGCAATCTGAATTTCCAGAAGTCTTGTTAAAAGAAACAGGCATCTCATGAGTTCACCAGTGTTATGCAGGAGTGCCATTTTCTGATAAGAAAAGAAGTGATTGTCAACTACAGTGGCAAATTTACATCACTTAGAAAGTTTCATGAGAATAGCTGTAACTGACTGGAATCAACCTACCCAAGTCAGATGCACTTAGGGATGAACAGGAGCTGGGATGACTCTGACAGCAAGGTGCTTGTCCCATGGGGTGGTTTGAATAAAAATGGCTTCTATAGGTCCATAGGGAGATGCACGTGCAAAGCAAGGTGTGGCTTTGTTGAAGTGGACATAGTCTTGCTGGAGAAACTGTACCACTGAAGGCAGGCTTTGGAGGTATCAGATGCTTCAGCCAGGCCTACTGTGGCTTTCTTTCCCTGCTGCCCTCAGATCCAGATGTAGAACTCTCAGTTCCCTCTACAGCACCATGTCTGCCAGCATGTCACCATGTTTCCCATTGTGATGATGATGGACTGAACCTCTAAACTATACACTAGCCCCAACTACAAATTTTCCTTTATAAGAGTATGTTCATGGTGTCTTTTCACAGCAATGAGAACCTAAGTTCAAACCCCCAGCCCACATGAGAAGGAAAGATGGAAGGAAGAAGGAAGATAGAGATAGACAGACAAAGAGGGGAGAGAGATTGAGAGAGAAGGGGAGAGAGAGAGAGAGAGAGAGAGAGAGAGAGAGAGAGAGAGAGAGAGAGAGAGAGAGAGACTAACAAAACAGGGCACAGTTTGTGATAATAAAATTGGAATCTCTCTGGGCAGAAGTATCACATCAGCATCTTAAGGGTCTCTAAGTAATTTGAATGTTTATCCAAGACTGAGAAACAATATTATCCAGAAAATTCCATTAAGCATCACTGATCCAGATTTATAAGGGAACCTGAACTCAGCCCAAGAGTCTGCTGGTGCCTCTGCTTGTTTATTTCTCAAGAATCAAATTCTAGAAGGGACTGTCTAATGCAAGAATAATCGTCAAGGGAGACACTGTCCGGCATAAAGAAATTACAGTGTTGCCAGAGATGAATAACATGAATAATGAGGATACAGCAGCCCGATGCAAACCCATTCACAGAAGGACTCCACCATGCTGCACTTTGTCCCCATACGGTCACCATGTCCCCATTCTTCTTTTTGGCCTTATCTCAAATCAACTTCTGGTTTCTACTGAGCTTCTCTATGCACAGAATCATATTTCAACCCATCAAGGCACCTGCATGTTTATCTATTCACCACGGGCTAGCCTTTGAGCATCTGTAAAGCCAAGTTGGCTCACCACACAGCAAAGCAGGGCAGTGGTGCCTTAGGAGTTAACCCTGGGTGACAGTGATGATCACAGGGAAGACCTATCCACCAAAGCCTATAGCGCCTCAGGCCATAAATCTACAAAAGCCACTGCATCACTCACTTAAAATAAAGGATTGGAAATGGTTCAGATACTAAGTGAAAATGACTGTTCTATAGAACCTAAGGGAAGGAGAGACAAGACACCAACATCCTTGCATCTGACTTGAGCCTATTTTTATTATTCTTATGAAACACTTAAAAGAGATGTTGGGAAATGGGATGGGAAACAGTCTCGACAGTTCACATATCTCAAATAACTTCTAGGTAGCTAGACTAGCCATTCTGAAGCAGTAATGGTTCACGTTGTATCTTATACTTTATGAAATATAATTTTATATGCTTATCCATTATTAAAAAATGAAAAATCCACAACAAGATTAGGAATAGAAAAACAATTATCTGTGCAGATTGTCCATTACAGATGGTTGTGAGCCACCATGTGGTTGCTGGGAACTGAACTCAGGACCTCTGGAGGAACAGTCAGTGCTCTAACCACTGAGCCATAAGTGGAGGTTATTTGCATTCCTTGGTGAGGAGTTTATGGATGACAAACTGCCTGCTTTCAAGCTGATTCTGGTGGTGTGTATGGTGAGACCTATTGCTTTAGAGTCATAAATCCTAAACAAAATTTACAATCACAACTGTGACCCTTAGATGATGGTGTAGGGACTCCAGGTCTTTATACTGCTGTTGCTTTGGGAAGAGTTGTGAGTGTGATGATTTCTAAATGTTGTGATGGCATCCAAAAGAGAACTTGCAATCTAACTTTGAGTATGCTGTGACAGCTCCCGAGGACGCCCTCCAGGTTCACGTGGAAAAGAGACTCTATGAAGAGACCAGTGAAGGACAAAAAGTGTCCCCCTTAGGTGTTGGAAAACATTACCTCTTTGTGAACATAGCTCCCTGATCCAGGCTTCATATATAGTCTGTGCTTCCCTAGTTCTATTTTAGCAGTAGTTCACTAGCATCCATCAGAAAAAGTTAAATATACATAAGTAGAAACTCTACTAGCCAGGCTGAGGGTGGTGGCTAAGTGGTTAAGAGCACTATGACCCTTCCCGAGGACCCAAGTTCAATTTCCATCCCCCACATTCAGCAGCTCACAACCATTTGCAACTCCAGATCTAGGGAATCTGGTATGCTCTGCTGGCCTCTGTGGTAATCTGCAGCCGTGTGGCTTGTAGATAGACACAGACACACACACACACACATAAATAAAATAATAGTAAAAAGAAACCCAAATACCTTTGCTTTAGTGGATGGAGGTAGGGTGGGGGTGGGAGAGAGGTGAGATGGGAGAAGTGTGTGAACTTGAATTGGAATACACAGACTCACATCTGAAATAATTGTATTTTTAAAAACCTTTTTTATGTGTGTAAAAGCAAATAATCATAATGAAACATTTAATTTTCTTGACTTGAAATGTTTGAAGGAAATTTGAAAGCACAGAAACACAGAACATTGAAGTTTTTAATTCAATAAGACATCCCCAAAGAAATGTGTTTAGCTGTTCAGAAAAGTTGAGTTGTCAAGAAAAAGAGACATATTTGCATAATTAGGGGAGTTAACCCCCCCAACACCTGTGTAGTAGTATTTATATGGCCTACATCTGGTATCTTTTTTTTTTCTGTTTGAATTTTTTTTAACCACCTAACACCTGCTGGAAATTGCTGTGCCGTTAGGAGAAATGAGGGTGGGATTCAATTTTTCAGTGGATGCCACAACACAATTTAGCCCAGGAGTCTAATTGGTTTGAGCAGTAGAAATCCTGGGGATGGGGGGTGGGGGATGGGTGATGGGGTCTGCCACAGGGTTTCCCTTCCTAGCCCTCAGAGAGTTCCTTTCTGCGGATCTTCCTGAGACACTGGGAACCAGAAAGAACATTTGGTCCCGAGGCTGACTAACAGCAATTCCGTGGAACCCTGAGATGCCAGAGTGGAGACCTTAGAGAATATCTAGACACCAAACCGTTTTATACAACAAAGTCATTAAGGTTCAGGGTAAATGAAAAAAAAAAGTTCGTAAAGTCAAGTTAATCAAGTCTTCTAGTCTCCAGCTCATCACTCGTTCCCAGCACCCACAAATTTAGACAGATAACTCTCGCACCGCTCTGACTTGTTTGTGGAACTCCACAAGTGAGGAAGCCTTCCCATCCCCCTGGCACTGGCGGATTCAGTGGTTGCTGGAGGACCAGCTCCCCCTTTTCCTTGATTCCCATTGCAGTGGTCCTGCTGGTGTTTGCAGGATGGGAGCAACCACTTTGTCTTCACGGTTAAAACCACGTGGTGTCTGTTAGCTTGAAGGTCAGCTCCTCTCGGCGCTGTCTTGAGACCTTAGGATCTGGTACCGGGGTCAGCACAAGCTATGCGTGCATGAGTTTTTGTTTAGAGTATATCGGAAGGAACATGTGACTTTAAAAAAAAAAATCTTTGTTCTTTTTCTCTTCCGGTCTCTGAGACCAGGAGTTGTCACGTGATCCAAGGTGGATGGCACACCTGGTATACATCAGGGGACGCTGATATTTGCGTGTGAAATACCATGCTGGAAACAGAAATAATGAACAGACCCCCACTCCATTGAATGAATGCAACAAAAGATCATCATGGAGAAGAACAGGGGTTCTTCAACCAGGAATGGGTTCAAGTCTGAGGCTTGTCAGTGATGCTAGTTTTGTGGCGCTGGGCGAGTTTTCACTGTTTAACCTTGTTCATGTGTAAAATGGGGGCAGTTGCCTTGTGGGAGGGACAATTCTTTTAAGCAAACAAACATTTGCTTTTATTATAGCCATTGGCTTAGGACTCCATGACCCACAGCAACACTTATAAAGGAAGACATTTAATTGGGGCTGGCTTTCAGTTCAAAATTTCAGTCCATTTTCGTTGTGGTGGGAAGTGTGGTGGCATGCAGGCAGACTTGGTGCTGGAGAGGTAGCTGAGAATTCTGTATCCTGATTGGCAGGTAGCAGGAAGAGAAAGAGATACACAGGGCCTGTCTTTGTGCTTCTGAAACCTCAAAGCTCATCCCTAGTGACATATTTTCTCCAGCATGGCCACACCCACTCCAAAAGGTTATACCTCCTAACAATAGTCACTACCTATGAGCCTATTGGGGCCTTTTTATTCAAAGTACCACAACTCTCTCTCTCTCTCTCTCTCTCTCTCTCTCTCTCTCTCTCTATCTATCTATCTATCTATCTATCATCTATCAGCCTACTTATCTATCCGTGTTTCTTTGTACATTTGAGTGTTCGGACATGCTGCAACACAGATGTGGGAGTTAGAGGACAACCCACAGGTACAAGTTCTCTCCTTCCGTTCAGTGGGTATCTGGGATTAATCTTAAATCTTCATGCTTACTGACAAGTGACTTGATTTGCTGAGCCATCTCACTGGCTCCAAAGCATTTTTGTTCCAAAGATCATGTTTGCAGAAAGTCTCTTCATGGACAGATCTCTCAAGCATTAGTTTTTGTTATTGTTGTCTTGGTTTGGCTTTTTGGTATGTTTTACTTTCTGTTACCCAGGTTTTCTATTGTTGTGCATTTTCTTGTCTTTATTCCCTACCCTAGTGCAGAAATGAAGCATCACATCCCCCTCCAAACAAAGCACAGATCTATCAGGTCCTGTGCAAGTGCAGGATGAGATGCTTGGTGCCTTAGTTTCCTGGCTCATTCACAGGTGTTTTGAAACATTTTTGCTATTGTTGTTATAAAACTTATACATTTGAATAAAGTAGATATATGACCATTATGAAAGAAATGACTGTGTAGAAACCGTACAATGGGAATTGTGTTTCCTCCAGGTTCTTGGCAGTGAGCACTTTGAAAATGTGTGATGCCTTGAAAGGACTTTACAGACCAAGCTTTGTGGTTGGTCATTTTCTTTTTAGCCATGGCAGACACAGGAATCAAAGGCCTCTGGCCTATGTAAGAAGAGAGCCAAGTATTCCAGCAAACCACAGAAGGACTCTGAGCAAACTACCCATTAGCTTTCATCCCAAATATAATCAGTGTTTCTGCAGCAATTCAGCTGGGAGGGGCGGGGCTCAGAAAGGCAGATTTATGAAATTGAGTGCAGGAAGAAACAGAAAAAACTTTATTTATATGAACTCAATATCTGCGGATTGGGCTTGGTGGCAGTAATAGTGGTGGCAGATATAGCCAGATAAAAAATTATGGGCTTAGCAAAGTCAAGGCTGAAAGTGGAGGTGTCTGTATATACAGACCAAAAGACATTCTTCAAGATGAAATGATTGAATTTCAGAGTACACTTACACATTGCGCTCCTCTCCCCATGCATGCTCACATTGCGAACTCAAGGCACAATTAAGAGGACGAATCCAAACTCAGCTGAAACTAGAAACCAAGGACTCGGTGAGTTAGCTGCCTGTTTAAATAATGAATGCAAGATTAACAATGGAGACCATAATTTTTAAAATCCAATCCAAGTTGTGCCAGAGAGGAGAGAGGTCCAGGGTGGAATAGGCCCTTTTCAAGAAGAACCACCTTTTTCAGTGCTTTGTGTTTTTTTTTTTTTTTTGTTTGTTTGTTTGTTACTTGTTGTTTGTTTCGTTTTGTTTTATCCAGAGACAGGATTTGTCCTTTTAGCAGCCCCAACTGTCCTGGAACTCACTTTGTACACCAGGCTGTTCTCAAACTCACAGAGATCCATCTGCCTCTACCTCTCAAGTACTGGGATTGAAGTTGCACCCAATCATACCAAGCTCTGGAGCAATCTTTCTGAAACCTGGACGAGACCCCTTGGTAATCAGAATGCTGTGAATGAAGGAGTGATTATTGATAAAGAGCAAGCCAATGATATCTTCTTGTGCCCAGAAACTGAGAGCAGGCAACATGATATCTCTGTCCTCTATGTACTAACCTCAGTGGGGCCAAAGCCATTGCTGCTACCATGGCGAGTGACATGTGTTGACCAATTCTACATTCCTCATCAGAGGTCAGCCTTTGTGCAACTGGAGCTTGTCAGTCATCAGAATTGTCTGACCATGAATGACTGTGAGTCTTGGGGTCCAGTATAGAAAAATCCAATGATATCAAGATGGATCAGTTAAGGTCAAGCCTACACCAGGCTCTCTTGAATACCAACAGATCACACTAATAAAAAGTAAAACATGGTCCTTTCTTTTGAACTGATCTATTCCTTCCTTTTGCTATACTCCCGTTTGAAGGCACTATAAGAGTACCCTTGGTTGGCTTGCGTTGGCAGCAGGGAGAGGTTTGATGGGCAGGTATTTGTCTCTGTACTGTGCTGTGGTCACATATGGCTTTAATTACTGAATTGTATTAAAACAAATTCTCTGGTGAAACTCTTTGTAATTTTCACAACAGAGAGGTAGGGGGAATAAGGAGAAAGAGGGAGAGAGAGAGAGAGAGAGAGAGAGAGAGAGAGAGAGAGAGAGAGAGAGAGAGAGAGAGGAGAGCCAAAGTGAAAGGGAAAGAATGAAGGGAAGAAACAAAAAAAAATCTGTCTATAATAATGCTAGCTATATTCAGCAATAGAATGAGAAATTATAGATTTCACCTAGGCTTGTCCTGCAAAAGTATGCTCTCTGTTATTATATTAATATTCTTAGCTTTCTGTACTTGGGTTTGGTAAAACATTATTTTATTTATTTAAAAATTATTTATGTCTTTTTTTGGAAAGAATTCTCATGTAGCCTATCCTGACCTTGACTTGCTATGTAGCTGAGGACAGTCTTACACCCCTGACTTTTCCTGCTTCCACCTTCCAAGTGCTGGGATTATAGGTGTGTGCTACCACTCCTGGCTTCCTTTTAGCCATTTCAAATATTGTAGTAAATTTGTATATAAACTTTACTCCCTGAGCATAGATCTGGCGGTCCATGCATATCCTTTTCATATTTATATATACTTCAGAAAAATAATGTATAGATTAGATTTGCCTACCAGAAAGTGCTCTGTGTTCTTTCCCCCTTCCAAGATCATCCTTTCCAAGAAAGCAGTCTACATTCAGAGCCCAGTCCTGCAAACCTACATATACATATACATACATATACACATATACATATATATTAATATGTTCTTTTGCCTGGTCACTTTCTTTCTCAACACGATTTTGTAAAAATGTTTCTGGGTTGTCTTGTGTATCACCATTTAAAACCAGAATGTTTTTCACTCCTTCCTCTGCATTGGACATTCATGCTTCACCAGTTTTCAACTATTAGAAGTAGTCCCATGCAAGTATTTCACCAAATAGATATATCTGATTCCCTTGTGCCAGTACATGAATATGACATTGCTAGGTCAAGTAGCAAATATATGCTCAGCTTTCTTAGAAAGTTCATACAGTCTCCCAATGTGGCTATACCATTTGCAATCCCAGTGGGAGTGAATGAGACCTTCATTTGTTCTGCCTCCAGGCCAACATTTGATAGTGCCAAAAATTTAAAAATAACTTTTAACAAGTCCAGTGGTCATAGATTTTATCCAATTTAATATTTCAACATTGTGTTATATAGCCTGTTTTTTTTGTTTCCTAACATTCCTCTAAAAGGAAAAAAATTCTGATTGATGTTCAATACTTAAATATCTATTGAAAATTAATCCTATCTAAGAAATCACAAAGCATCCCCTCCTGAAACTTATATCAAAAATATAAATCACATAGATACTGGGTATCAAAAGGACTTCATAGGGACCAGAATTGCCTTATTTCCTTAGGTGGCTGGGGGAAGCTTGTGAGTGTTCTTGGCATTACTGGTGCTATGATTATATAAATATTTCTATTTTATATTAGAATAAAAAGACAATAGGAACGGTGGGCAGGATACATCAAAGAGAATGTTGAAATCCAGAGATGTTCAGGGACCTGTTTCTTTTTGCTTAGTCCAAGACAGATGTTTGTAACCTGCTGAATTTTGCTGACTCATGCCTTCTCCATCTTAAATACAGTTGGATAAGCAAATTAAAAAAAGATATCACCTTCTGTTTTTCTGATAGATAGTTTAGAATCCTAGCTTCTACTTAAGCCCATGATTCCTGTCAAATTTATTTTTTATTTATAGAAAGAGATAGGATTTGGGATTTAAAAAGACATAAATACACAGATGTCCAGTTGTTTCAGTGACAATTAGACATTTTAAAAAATATAATTATTACTTTTTTTTTTTTTTTTTACTTATTCAGTTTATATCCTGCTCACTGCCCCACTCCAGGTCACTCTATCCCACAGTCCTTCCCCCATCTCCTGGCCCCTTCTCCTCTGAGATTTGAAAACACTTCTTAGGAATAGGACTCAGGGCCTCCTACAGGGTAGGCAAGCACATTGCCACAGAGCCACATCCTCTACCCCTGCCCTACCTACTCAAATGTCTTAAACATTTTTTTCTCATGAATTTCTATGGCGCCTTTGTTGAACATCAGTTTAAAGTGCTTGTAAGATTTTATTTAATTCTAGACTCCCTCGACTCTACCCCCTCCTTGTGTCCATTTCCCTACCCTTTACACCAGCATTACCCTTTAAAAACGATTATAATTTCGGGATAAATCTTAAATTCATATAATCTAAGCCAGACAATATATTTATTTTTCAGCGTTATGTTGACTCTTTGACATCTCGTGAGTTTTTCAAGTAATTGTAAGTTCAGGAGAACAATTTCTTTAGAAAATTAAACTGGTATTTTGATTGAGGTTGCTCTGACAATACAGTGAAAAGAGACAGTTATTGTCTAGCGTAACGTGATAAATCTGTAGTCACAAACATTTTAAGATATCTGGAGAACAGGGCTGGGGAGACGGCTCAGTGGTTACGAGCACTAGCTGCTCTTCCAGGGGACCCCGTTTGGTTCCCACCATCCACATGGTGGCTCACAACAATCGGTGCAGGCAAAGCACTCACGAACATAAAGAAAGTAAACCATTCTAAAAGACATTCTTTTAAATATGCAGAAAGGAATAGATGGGGACACTCAACACTCAGAACTATAGGCTCCTGCAATGCACATATGCAATACAATATGTGTGCTGTAATATGAGCTTCATATCAATACACACACAAATGGTTAAGTTTGTTTTTAACAATTATTTTTAGACTTTTTACTATACATGTTTTACTAAATTTATTTGTAACATCTTATTTTATGTCACCTTAACTTTTTTAACATAATATTTTCATTGATTATTTGAAAACTATGCATAATGCTCCTAATCACATTTATGGTACAGTCCTCCCAGGTCCACCCCATCCTCGTGACCTCCCTCAACCAAAAGAGAGAGAGAAAGAGAGAGAGAGAGAGAGAAAGAGGAATAAAGAAAGAAGGGAGGAAGGAAAGAAGGAAAGAAAGAAAGAGAGAAAGAGAGAGAGAGGAAGGAAGGAAGGAAGAAGGAAAAAAAAGAAAGGAAAGAAAATAAGTAAAAACACCAAGTCTGTGTTACCCATATACCCACATGAGCAAGGTCAAACTCCCAGTGACTCCCCGTAAAGATAACTGATTCTTCCTTCCACCCCATCTCTGCCAGAAGGCACTAACTGTGAAGAGCCACACTTTAGCATCCTTATCATAATTTTTAAGAGTTCCCTTCGATGGCTTCCTGGCTAGACTGTTTCTTTTTTTTTTCTTTTGAGGGTAGGGGGTTGTCACAGATTTCCCTGCCACAACCTCAGGTGTGCAGCCTCTCATATCACTGCAATGAGCTTCCCTGTCCTTTGCAGTCAGTGGCAGCTCGGGTCATGGGCTCCTGTGTGGTGTCTGGCTTGTTTTATGTGTAAATTATTTATTATATAAAGTACACCCATTTCTATATTGCCATTGCATTATGTAACCTTGCTGATTCATTCAGTTAGTTCAACTCCTTTGTTTTTAAATCACATCTTATTTTCTGAGTGCTCGAGATCGTGGTCTTGTGATTCTCAAGTTTTTAAGTTTCATCCTCTAGTGAGCAGTTGAACAGACACAGCATGATCGGATATATTTGCTTTATCCCTGATCTTTGGAGAGAAGTCTCTGTTTCACCTATCAGTATGGCACAGGCCCCAAGATGGTGGAAGATTTGCTCAGAAAGTGTTCATTTTCGGTGTTCTGAGAGGCTTGGGCATGAACAGGCTCTTAAGTTTGTCACATGCCTTCTCTACATCTCTTGCTGATATGGACTTTTAGTTACATGTTTTTATTTGTTTGTTTGTTTGTTTTTCTCTGTCTTCTTGTCCCGAGAGAAGACCAGAAACGTGTTTTAAATTTCAGCTACATCCACTGCCGGCTGTTTCTTACTTTTTGAGGTTATGCATTAGATGGATACATGGTCAAATGTTAATCAGCTCTCCACCTGGGGCTGAATCCCACTTAGTTGCAACTATATTCTTCTTCGTATATATGACCAGATAATTTTTATCCTGACCCATTTGATAATATTGCGAGAGCACACAGCTCGTGTTATCCCATTAGACTGAGATCCCAAGAAGGGAACATTTTTTTATTCCCCATGCCCCAAATCATCTTTTCTGAAATATACTCCTAAGTCTCAGAGAGTCTGTAGGAAAGGTAAAGAATAAAAGGACTCACGAATCAGCAGATTAATAGGTGCCGCTCGCTTCTCTGGTGTCTCTTCTGGGAGTATGTTTTTGCTGAAAGCCCCCCCCCCCATGTAAGCACTCTATACAGGTGCATATGGTGAGCATTACCCACAGAGAGGATGGGTACACTACAGTTCCCTCAGAGATTAAGGTGACCTCATCAGACACCAGTGAACAGGCAAAAACTAAGATCCCAGCTTGGACCCTCCTGGCAGTGAGAGATCTCAGGCACCCCACGTCCCCTGCACACGCCTGTCTTCTCCTCTCTGTAACTCTGCACAGCCTCTCTGATGCACAAAAGTCCGTTCATGTGGTGACGGAGACCGGACTGTGGGAAAGCAGGGCGTGTAACCCAGACCAGCTCAGGCTAAGCCGATGTTTTCTCCCACTAGACTGCTCTGTCGTCTGCTTCCTAACTGTTCCTTGCTGGCTGTTGAGAGGCTTTCCGAAACCATCCTACAGAGGACTAGCTCTGTTCTCTTCTATCGCAGGCTCTCGTGAAAGGACTCGGCTAAGACGCTGGAATGTGAGATCAGGAGGCAGACCTCTATGTACCCAAACTCTCCATCTATTACTCAGTGGGAATCAAGCTCAGAGAACACCCTCTAAGTCAAATTTTTGAGTTTCTCATTGAATGTCTTGTTAAAGGAAAAATTGAGAATATGAATTGTAACAGAGCAATAATATACAAGCACAGTCTTGGTTTAAAAGATTTGAACAATGTTGATATTGATAATGTCTAAATTATTCTCAATCACAAATCTCCTTTCCCAGACACCTTCTGCGACATTTCCACTTTGGGGTTTTGCGAACACATTAGCATGCATGCATATACATACATACCTAAGGCATCTAAAATATTAACATAAGTAGCAGCAAGCAAAGTGTATGTCTCAGTAGGCTCCTTTGTTACACAGTTCCTGTTTATCAGTATCATAAATAGCTTATATATTATCCGGTACATAAATGCAATAAAAATGGATGGTCAGAGCTGAAGCGTCTGAAGCAGGCTCATGTTTATGTTAACAAAAAGTATCATAACAGATGGGTCAGGGGAGAGGGCTCTGGTGCCAAGCTCTTGAGCTCTTGCCTTGTAATTTATTAGACATGCAACCTGGGTCACCTCTATCATGCTACAGGATCATGTTGATTGTTAAGAGAAGGTCAAATAAGTTTACCACATGTAAAGCACTTAAAATAGTGCCTAGTGTGTCCTGCACATTTAGCTTACTAAAGCTTGGGTTTAGTGTTGTGTCTCTGTTCTCTGTTGCTTCCATACACACACACACACATACACACACACACACACACACATATGGTTTGGATGGCCCACTAATCCCAGAAGGAAATATATATATATATATATATATATATATATATATATATATATATACATTTATACTATATATATATATATATTTATATACATTTGTGTGGTTACAGCAAGAGTCCGAGAGAAAGAGAGAGAGAGAGAGAGAGAGAGAGAGAGAGAGAGAGAATATCACATAAACACCTGGGCTCCATCCTGAGGTACTGTGCCTTCTATTCATTCATAAAAAATGAAAAGGACAAAGGCAAGGTATGGGAAAACATACAGTGTACTCTGGTGAGGGGATCTCCACAGTTCCTTGGCAAACAGTATGGATCTATTGAGGGTGAAAATCTGGGGCTGATAACACCACCCACAAGGAGTGTGGTCAGGACGCCCCTGGGGACTGGCTTGAGCTTCCTCTCCCTTTGTTGAACAAGCTAACACAGAGGAGAGGAGGTAGACAGAGTCCCCGTTGTTGTCCAGTTCCCCCACAAGCCTGCCCTCCTTAATACTTCTGTAATCAACCTCCACTGTTGTTCCACTGCTGAGGCTGTGATTGGAAATGCATCCTCCCATCCTTCCTCTCCAACGGGCACATGAAGTGAAGAGCAATTTAAAATGAGCAAAGAGCAGGCTGCGTGTAGATTTTTGAGAACACCTGCATCTTATTTTAGATACAACTGATGCTCTTGGCCTGGTTCGTACTTGGGCAATTTAGAGTGATTAAAGGATTTTGCATTTCACAAGTGCCTCTGTGTTCAGAGGAGCCAAAGAGGAGTTGAGCACAAATCTTCAAGGCTCTTTTTTTTTTCCTTGATGCACTTTTAATTACTAATTGCCTAAAAAACATGGCAAAGATGTGAAGTTCCCGGTGTCCCAGTTTGAATTCACAGCAGAACAGATTTAGAAGCTTCCCTGGCAAGCCTCAACCACTTGATACTCCCCCTGTTTCTTTTCTCATCTTTAACGACAAAAACTCCATGCCTCGGTGCTTCTCAGCTTTGCTCACATGGAGTAGGCTTGAAGGAAGTCAGCTTGAAACCAATGTTCTCTTCTCTTCCTTCTCTGCATCCGCTCCTGCCTGTAGTTAAACCATTTTAAACTTATCCCCCTCTAGTTATGAATGAACAAGATGCAGATGATGGTCATTTTATTTGGCTTTGACAATTTCTGTGTGTTAACCCCTAATATACGTTTCTCTTTTTTATTGGCTATTTTATATATTTACATTTCAAATGTTATCCCCTTGCCTGGTTTCTCCTCCAGTAACCCCCTATCCCATGCTCCCTCTCCTTGCTTCTGTGAGGGTACTCCCCCATTCACCCACCCACTCCCACCTCCCCACTCTGGCATTCCCCTACACTGGGGCATCAAGCCTTCAAAGGACCAAGGGCTTCTACTCCCATAGAAGACCATCCTCTGCTACATATGCAGCTGGAGCCATGGGTTCCTCCATGTGTACTCTTTGGTTGGTGGTTTAGTCCCTGGGAGCTCTGTGGGGAAGTCTGATTAGTTGATATTGTTAATCCTATGGGGTTGCAAACCCCTTCAGTTTTTTTCAGTCCTCAAATAACCCTATTAAAAATGGGGCACAGAACTAAACAAAGAATCCTCAACTGAGGAAAATCAAATGGCCAAGAAGCACCTAAAGAAATTTTCGTCATCCTTAGTCAGGGAAATGCAAATCAAAACAACCCTGAGATACCACCCCACACCAGTCAGAATGGCTAAGATCAAGATCTCAGGAGACAGCAGATACTTGAAAGGATGTGGAGAAAGAGGAACAATCCTCTGTTGTTGGTTGCAAGGTACAATCACTCTGGAAATCAGTCTGGCAGTTCCACAGAAAACTGGACATAGTACTGCCTGGGAACCCAGATGTACCACTCCTGGGCATATATCCAAAAGATGCTCCAAAATATAACAAGGACACATGTGCCACTATGTTCATAGCAGCCTTATTTACAACAGCCAGAAGCTGGAAAGAACCCAGATGTCCTTCAGCAGAGGAATGGATACAGAAAATGTGATACATTTACACAGCAGAGTACTATGCAGCAATTGAAAAACAATGACTTCAAGAAATTTTTAGGCAAATGGACAGAATTAGAGTAAGGTAGCTCAGTCACAGAAGAACACACATAGAATGCAGTTGATATTAAGTGGGTGAGTGGATATTAACCCCAAAGCTCAGAAGACCCAAGATACAGCAAGATACAACTCACAGACCACATGAAGCTCAAGAAGAAGGAAAAACAAAGTATGAATGTTTCAGTCCTCCTTAGAAGGGGGAACAGAACACGCAAGGGAGGAAATGTGGAGACAAAGTGTGGAGCAGAGACTGAAGGAAAGGCTATCCAGAGACTGCCCCACCCGGGTATTCATCCCTATACAGACAGCAAACCCAGACACTGTTGTGGATGCCAAGAAGTACATGCTGACAGGAGCCTGATATAGCTGTGTCCTGAGAGGCTCTGCCAGAACCAATGTTCTCTCAAGTAACAGTTATCACTCATTGATGGCAGTGGTTCAGGACGAGTGGAGACTGAAAGGAGGTGGTAGGAATGGACATGCAATGAGGATATTTTGGAATGTATTAATCTATTTTTTGTGTTTTGATTTGCATGTCACCTCAATATTTTAGAAGAAGAAACCTTTACTCAAGGAAGAGTAGGATTATTAAATCCCCAGACAGGAGAGTGTGCACAATGGCCTTAAATGGAAACTCTTGAGATACCATGACTTCACTTCAACGCAGGAGTTATCAATATTTGGGTCATGACCCCCCCTCCAAGGAGTCATATATTTGATGTGCTGCATATCAGACATTTACATTACAATTCACAGCAGTAGAAAAATTACAGTTGTGAAGTAGCAACAAGACAATTGGATGCTGGAGTTCAGCACAGCATGAGGAACAACTGTATTAAAGGGCCACAGCCTTAGGAAGGTTGTGACCTGCTGCTGCAGAGCCATACTTAAGCCTGATGGTTGTCATGGAAATGTTGCCTTAGCTACTCAGACCATGAACACAAGACACATGCTGGCGTGCTGTGGACTTGGAAGTCTTCTTTCGGGAGTAGAAAGGATGGTATCTGTGTCTAAAGCACACAAGTGATCCTTACAGAACAAGGTATACAAGTTGTCAGATGTTAGCTGCCTGGTCCTGAGGGAAATGAGCTTCCTCAGCTATGACACACTCTTCAAGAACCACAAAGAAGCACGACACAGAAGCAGACATCTCAACCCTGTGACCAGGAGCCTGTGAACTTCACCCTGTTCTCAAGAGATGATTGTAGCCAAGTAGGAAGTGGCTGAATTTCTCAGTGGATAAAGTCCTTGTGCAATCATGAAGACTGGAGTTTCGACCATAGAACATACGTGCAAGCTGGGCAAGCATGGGTATCTATGTTCACATTCACATGCATATACATATATCTGCATGCACACTTCATAGGAACCTGAACATGTGTTCTCTCTCTCTCTCTCTCTCTCTCTCACACACACACACACACACACACACACACACACACACACACACACACACGGAGAGAAGGATGGGTAGAAGTGTGGGAAGATACTTTAAGTTAAAATAAATGCTGGGGTACAGTGGTAAACTCCAGTAGTCCCAGCTATATGGGGCTGAAGTAAGAGGAGCACCTGAGTCTAGAAGTTTGAGGACAGCCTAGGCCATTTCATGAGACTTTGTCATGATTGGCAATCTGATTTGAATTCATTTTCTTTCTAATCTGTTTGCCTCAGCTGCCATGAACACCCACATTTCCAAAAATGTTTAAAATGCAGAGCCCCTGAACTTAATGGGCAGCCATAACCCAGCTAATGTGTGAGTGACACTAGATCGCAGGTATTTGAATAACTTTGAAGTGGCAGCCATTGTATTGGCATCTAATATATTATTTAAAATAACCTTTACTGAAAAGCCTGTAATTTAGGTGGTGGTATTTCAGTTTACAGACAGGAAACCAGAGGCACAGGAAGGCTTACTTAATGCAGGTTGGCTATGGAGTGACCCCAGTGCCCTCCTAAGGCAGACTGAGCTCCACATTTTCACATCCTACAGTTGATGCTCCCCCAAAGTGCGTCTGCCTATTAAGGCATGTGTTTCTCTTTCTCATCTCCCTCCTCTTCTAGGTCCTGTGTTTTTGCTGTGCCTCACTTTGCTTCTCCGTCCACAATTATGTGATTGTTTCTCTCTATCAGTGTGTCTGCCCTTGGCTGATTCCTGTGGTTTGATGGGCATGTCTCATCTCTTAATCAATGACAAGGGAAAACCTTGTTCCAGTGCCCACATGTATCACCTGTCTGCCACTTGTGACTGTTCCTCGGAACCTTGGCCACCCTTGCACCTCTGCAAAGGGGCAGCTATGACATTTCCACTATTTTATTGAATCATCTGATGTGGAATTTGTTACTAGATGGTATTTCAGCCATGTTATCCCCAAGAACCATGAAACCCCAATCTCTCCAAGATGTTTGGACTGTGTTTGCAGTAGTTGTATCTAGAGTCTGTTATTATGCAGGGCCTCAGGGACTTTCCCTGTTGTCTTTTCCCTCCTCTGAGCATATTTTTCTCTTTTGTTTCTTTATCCTGGAAAGCTTATGTGGTAGGAGAATCTGAGAACTTGGTGATTAAGGATACTAGCTGTACAGTTAATCTCAACTGTCAAGTTAATGAGACTCAGGATCACCTGGGTGATACAAATGACCAGGGGATTTTCTTTATTGGGTTCATTGAAATGGGATGGCTTGTCCACTGTATGTAGATCCATTCCCTAGGCCCTGCTCCTGGACTATATAAAAGAAAGAAAGAGAGAGAAGAAGGAGGAGGAGGAGGAGGAGGAGGAGGAAGAGGAGGAGGAGTAGGAGGAGGAGAAGGAGGAAGAGGAGGAGGAGAAGGAGGAGGTGGAGGGGGAGGAGGAGGAGGGGGAGGGGGAGGGGGAGAAGGGAGGGAGGGGGAGCAAGGAAGGGAGGGAGGGAGGCAGACAGGCAGGTAGGCAGAACCATTTCATCTGAGTTATCTGGTTTGAGTTATCCTCTCTGGTTCCTGATTATGGATACAATGGCTTCAGGTTTCTGCCTCCTTGACTTTCCTATTGTGATGGACTATATTCTCATGTATACACCTGTGTGGATGCACACACACACACACACACACACTGGAATACATATGTCCCATTCAGGTGCTGTAGGGGATTCCAGGCAAGCTCATTTACTCACCTGTGACAGACTTCTTAGGTACAACAAGGTTTTCCTTGCTGGTGCCTCTCAATTTCTGGTGATTCCATACATCCCCTTACCATCTCTGATTGTCTTGTTACCAAGGATGAATCCCAGAGACCCCAGGCAGACATTCCCCATTTGCTTCAGCTGCCCAGCCTCCCCTGGCCTCTTCCCATTGGGAAATATTTGATAAGTTTTGAGGAGGAGACCATGGCTTCCTCTCTTCTGTTAGTCTCAGGCCCCACAGATCTGTCAGGTCAGTACTGGGCTGCGGAGTTAAATGAAACAGAAACTCCTTCTCTCTTGTGGCAGCTGCCACCAGGGTTACAATTTCTTCCTCGGAATTGGTTTAGAAGGGAGTCATTAGTTATTTTTTCTAGCTGTTTAGCCCTAAGGTTGGTTTCCAAGCCTTCTTGAAGGTCCAGTTGGTCTGCTTAAAAACCTCTCAACAGCTTACCTTTTCTCCCTGTCCACCCCTCTTTCCTCGTACGATTCAGAAAACCATGTTTCAAATATTACCTGACCTTTGTAGATGAATAATTATGCAAAAGATATGGAGATCCCATAGGCAGCTTAAGCAGGCATCTAAATGCTTTCTAAACACATAAAAGTGTTGCTATATTCATAATCAAGTGTTAATTTTGAAGGCATAAAAAATTTTCAATTAACATAATTGCTTGGGGTTTTTATAAATTATGATATCTCATATTGTTGAGAATGCTGGAGAAGGATGCTCCAAGGTCTGTCTAATGGCTGATAATGGAAAGAAGGCAATATTAACCATGTATAGGGAAGGGTTAGAGCCTCACGATACTATCTTTAATGGTGGGCATATGAAAACAGTTTCCATTGACATCAAGAAGGACATGGTAAATTCTGTTCATATGACTCGACAGTATTCAGCTGGTAATGACACTGATCATGAAATAATGCTATTTAAAGAAACATATATGGGGTGTGGAAAAGATCAATCAGGGAAGTACCCGAGGATCTGGGTTCAACCCCCAGAAGCCATGGGGAAAACTGGGTGTGGTGGTGCATGCCTCAAATCCTAGTGTTGGGAAGGTAGGCAAGTGGAGCTTATGCCTTGATAGACCATTTGAATCAGTGAGCTCTGGGTTCTGTGAGAAATCCTGTGTCCAAAGCCAAGGTGAAGAATGACACAGGAAGACACCTGAGTTCAGCCTATGGTGTCTTACATGGCATGCATAGACCCATACACATGTGTATAAATGTGTGTACATATGTGCACATACGCACGTACACATGCGCATGCCATGTAAATAGACATGTATAAACACCAGTAAAGAGAAAGATATTTAGCTCTGGGAGTGATATAATTTCATTTCAGTTAAAATTGTGAAAAGTGTACACAGATTTACCAAAAAATATGTATGATCATTGCCTCTGAATTATGAAGAAATAGGGATAATTTTCTTTTTTCCCCTTGTTCATATGCTGCAAATTGTCTTAATAATCAAGATAGATTACATTTCTAAGGCTTTGGCGATCATTTTTTTCCTCACAACGTCTGCTAACTGCTTATCTCTTGCAGTCACCAGCAGTTTCTCCTCAGTCCATTCGAGTCCTTTTTGTCCTTCCTTGACATAGTGACAGTGAGTCCCTAAGGTGGACTGTAATACACATGTCCCTGTGCCGGCTGTTAACACATGTTCTATCTCCCTTCACAGATCCAGGCTGCCTGGGACTCATGTTGTTGTCACACTGTAACATCTGGTCAGCCACAGCTTTGGACTCAACTACATCCTGTGCCCCCTCCACACACCCATGTTCCATGCTTCCCCCACAGATCCTTATTCTGTGCTCCCCCCCCCCACACCCGTACTCTCTTTCCAGCTCTGCCCCTAGGCAGGAGATAATCAGATGTTCTCTCTAATAGGCAGAGCCAGCAACGCATTCAGCTTTGCTCAATCACATATGCCTGAAGCTATAGAAATATACATTATTGAAAACATGGGTTTCTGGAACTAGTTACACCAATTATGACTACATTTATTGAAATGAAGGAAGCTTGCTTCATTTCTGGAGGAGTGACAAGGAGACAGGATGGGACGGGATGGGGGCAGCTGTGGCTGTGGCGGTATAGATTAAATTCAGACAAAGCTGACACTGAGTAGCCAGTCTGTGGTGAGCAAAGCTAAACATAGGTGGACAGCTGGACTCTGGGCACAGCCACAGGGGAAAGGTGGAACGGAAGCCCTGGGATTCCAGCATCCAGCAGAGGACTGCTCGGAAGGCATGGCTGGGGAACCAGACATACAAGCATTGTGCATAGTAGGATCGCCAGAATAGTAAGTAGAGTCAGTGTGTGATGCAGTCAGTTGTGAGAGCACACCCTCTCCTATCTGCTCTGGCTTATGTCATGGCATCCTGTCTCTTAAAGATGTGGAACTGGTGGGGGCTGGGATTCAGCAAGCAAGGCACTTGGTCATAGCTCTAGAAAAAAATGTAGCCTCCGGGGGCTGGGGAAGATAGCATAGTTGGTAGAGCGGTCCCTGAAAGCATAAGGACTGAGTTTGGGGGCTGGAGAGATGCCTTTGAGCTTCAGAGCACTGGCTCCTTCTATAGATAACCTATGCTTGGTTCCCAGCATCCGAACAGCAGCTCACAACTCTCTGTAACTCCAGTTTCAGAGGCTCTGTCCCCTGTGGACACCAGACACATACACGGTACACAGAGAATCGTGAAGGCAAAACACCCATACACATAATAAACAAGTAGAAACACTGAAAATAATACATGAATAAACAAATATGCTTAAAGAACTGAGTTTGACGTCCAGAATTCACATTTTAAAAATCATGGCATGGAGGCATGCACTTGTGAACCCTGTTCTTGTGAGGGAGGGATTCCTGGTACTCGCTGGCCAGACAGCCCAGTCTTAGAAAATTTCAGACTAATGAGAGACTGCTCCCGAAAAAGAGAGATGAATGATATCCTAGAGCAAAACCAATGGTTGTCTTGTGGCTTACACACACACACACACACACACACACACACACACACACACACACACACAGAAGCCTCTGACTGGGTTCGTAGGAATTCAGCCATCATCCTATGAGGATGCCCTCTGGTCACATGGACAAACATAGACAGGTCATGCATTCAGTTTGAAGGGGAAAACGGAGTCTTCCACCTGAATTCATTCACTGGGGTAAAAAAGTGGGAAATGCTTTCCTCCCACCAAGAGTTTAGCTCCCCAAGCTGAACATGCATCTCTTTACTATGTGGTTATTGTGCATAAAGTAGCTGGTTGACTCTATCTTTGCATTCTTCCATAAATATCTCTAATCAGTGACCACTTATCTGGTTCATAACCTTCTCCGTCCCAAGCAAGGCCAATCCCTAAGCATCTCTCTGCATCTCTGCTGAAATGTCTCCCTATTGACATGGAGAACGAGTGTACAGCGGAGTCAGTTGTGGTTGGGGATCTGGAACCAAGCAGAAGGCTTTATAGATGGACTTTCTGACAGCAGCGTGTGGAGATAAAGGGGGAAAGAAGGATCCGTGTAGCTACTCATTCAGGGCATCTGCTGTCTACTCCTTCGGGAGTGCCTTTTGAAAGTTTAGGCCTGAACGGGATGAACAAGCAACCCATTCCAGAGGAGCTGGGCAAAGCTAATATCTCTCAGATCCTGGGTATCACACTAGACATTCTTAAAGAGGTATATTCTACCAAGTGCCAGGAATTTCTAAGTTATTTACAGGTTTCTACCTGATTAAAATATCTCTGTGGGCCAAGTGCACAATTGTTACCATTCTACATGTAAGAAGCAGGTTAATTATCGCCCCCCCCCATTCCCCACCACCACAGTTTATAGAGATTGGAATGGAAGCAGTTTGGGCTGGGTGTGGTGCTACGGGCTTGTGATTCCAGGCTTCAGAGACTGAGGTAGGAGGATCTCAATTTCACAATCAGCTTGGGCTTCATGGTGAGCCGTGGGCCAGACTATAACACACAGAGAGACTGTGTATCGGGAAACAAACCCAAGATGGAGTCAGAGCCATTTGACTGCAGTCTTGGTGCTGTTAATCGAATGCCATCAGATTTATGTTCCTAATTTATCTCCATTTAACTTTTTTATTAATTAGCACATGTATATTGTGCATATGATGCATTTTGTGAAGAGATCTTCACCTAAATGTATCACTAAAATGTGTACTTGACTACATTCACCCCGACTTCCTCTTCCTCCCATAATCCCAATTCATTTCCCTAGGTAGTCTTGATTTTCGTGCCCTATGCTCACACATAGTTTACATGTTTATAAAGTCTAGGACCCACAGATAGGAGAAAGTGTGATATTTATTTGTCTTATTGATCCTGAATTATTTTGGTTAATGTGATGATCCCAGGTGCACGGATTCCCTGTGAACAGCATCGTTTTCTTCTTCACTATGGCCAAATGCAATACTGTTATACGCGTGTGTGTCACATTTTCCTTTTCCATCATTTTAGTGACAGGCACCAATGTTGAGTCCATTACTTGACTTTGTGACCAGTGCAACAGTAAATGCAAATGTGACATGGTGATTTCAGGTCCCCTAGGAATGGGCCCAGGAGTGGTGTGGCTGGGTCATATGGTAGTGCTGGTTTCAGTTTTTGAGAAGCCTCCTTATTAATTTTCCCGGTGACTGAGCCAGCTTAGATTCTCATCAGTGCCATGTAAAGGTTTCTTTACCCAGTATCTTTGCCACCATTTTTTATTTGTTTCCTTACTGATCACCATTCTAGCTGAGGTATCCAATTAATTATTTAAAACTAAGAATAAAGTATGCAAACTCATTTCAGTAACAAAATGAAACAGAAGCAAGCACAATCCATGACTTATTGTAACTAAGTTTTTATCACACTGTGAAGTTTTTAAATAGCCTGGGATTTAATGTCCTGAAAGGACCAAAGTCAAGCTAGGGTTCAGTTCGTGTTGTGTTCAATGCTGTGGGTTAACGCAACAGCATTCACAGAGCCTCTGAAGCTGTGGAGACTATAGGCCAACAATTTTAGTCCTGGTTAAGTTACTGTATCACTGATTGTCAGTGCATTCATTAATTTTTTTCAATAAGTCTCAGTCAGTCAACCTTACCGTATACCTGTTTTGTTAAAGGCAGTACATAGAATTAGCAATATACTTTCTGGCTGACTTGGTCCACATTCAATTTCTGTGCCTCTTGACTGTTGCAGAATTTCAAAGGTATCCCCCATTTCTGTAGCTAATTCTGGGTTGATTAGTGAGATTGTGTATCAGCACACTGCATTGTAATTAAATGGCAAGCTGTGTAAACTTTGGAAGGCAGAGTTTCGTAGCATAGAACAGATGCTCTGGAGTGAGGTGGAAGTGGGTTTGAGTCAAGGGTCTACTGCAGAGGTGTGACCTTGAGTGAGGAGTTACATATCTGAAGCTTTATTTTTTTTCACTGTGGAATGCTAACAATACCTCACAGAGTTGTTGTGAAGGTTAAGTGGGATAATATGTATAAATGGTTGGGCATGATACCTGTCATAGGAGAGATATATCTATTCTAAGTTCCCAGGGGTTCCAATGGTATTACAGTCCCATACAATGAGAAGTCAGCAATTTGAATCAATTTAGTATGGCTTTTCAGTGACCCCTATGCCAAGTAAATATACATAAATAGAATTGAAACTCTGAGTCCATTCTCTTGTTGAAGGTATTTTTTTTCCCCAAATCATTTTATTTCCCCTGATGTTCAAATATAAAGGAAAGTGATTATCTGCAGTGAAGGTGCAAGCTGGCAGCAGCAAACAAGATAAAACTCACAGCCACCAGGACTGATTATTCAAGAGAGTGGCTTTGGAACACACAGAGTGCCTTATCAACACGTGGGAACCATTGCTGGAAATCTTTGGAAGAGAAAGAAAGTTGGGATGATGAGATGGGTTATGGTTGCATATTATGATGGTCAGTTTTCTATCGCTGTTGCAAAGTACCAGAGAAAACTGACAAATACCAGAGGCAGGGTTGTCCATACTTTTTGTCTAGATAGTTTTAGACATTTCTGTTACTTAACCCTGTTTCTTTGGGGCCTAGGATGAGGTAGAACACCATGCCAGGATTGTATGGTAGAGGAGGCTACTCACCTCATAACATTCAGGGAGGACACAAGGGGAATGGAGACTTGTGTCTTGCAGTTCCCATAAAACAAACAAACAAAAAAAAAACAAACAAAAAAACAAACAACCCCCCCCCAAACAAACCCCAGAAAACAGAATCCTCATGACCCAGGATCTCCCACTAGGCTCCAAGTCCTAAAACCTCATGACAGGGCCCGAACAAGGTCAAAGTACATAGGCCTACTGTGGGATGTTTAAGGTCAAGATTATGGTACTCAGAAGAAAATTAATAGAAGAAAAATGAATATACTTGCCTGGCATATTTTAACCATTCTTTTCAGTTTGAAATCAATCCAAGAGAATGAACTCAGCAACAAGACTATGCCAAGGGACCTTAATGTGGAAAGAGTCGAGAGAACACAGTTCCTAACAGTTCACACCCCTGGACCAATGCACTGCATCCAAACACCATTTTCTCCCGCGATAGCCCTGTGTGTTCTTCACTACCTGTATTTGTCATGAGCCTCCATGAGAAAAGGTTAACAGAAAGACCAAGAGATGCTGAGAATATTTTGTGAGGCAATACCCATTTAAACTTTCTGGGCCTGGGGAGATCACTTAGTGGATAAGAACATTTGCTGTCAAGTCTGGTGACCCGAGTTTGAACCATGGGATACACCTTGTTGAAGGAGAGAACCAACTTTAGCAAGTTACCTCTGACTTGTATACACACACACACAGACACATACACACACACAGATATACCCAGACACACACACACAGACACAGACATACACACACACAGACACACACACACATACACACACAGACACATACACACACACACACACACACACACACACACACACACACACACACACGAGACAGTAATAGATTTGACAAACTGTAACATCAGTCTGACTGCAGGGAAGTTAGATAGTAAGCAACGAGGACATAGCACATAGGAAACAGAGATTCTTGGATTCAATCATGGAGAAAGGAGTTGCTCTTCTGTTGATCCTTCAGCACTGGGAACTGAACCTAGAGTTTTGCATACACTAAGCACATACTCTATCTACCTCAGAGCTATCTATGTTCTTGGCCTTTTTAGACTCTGTTTTTCATGGAGTGTCTTATGCTGCCCATGCTGATCTTGGACCTGTGTTTTTTAAGCCAACATCTCTATTCAAGTCCCTATTCTAGACTGGCTAGGCCTAGGGAACATTGTTGTTTTTTAAAGTTTCCTAGAAAAGCATCCTCGGTTTCTTCCAACAATACACACAGGAGCAACCAACAGAGGGTTTTTTGACCTGGGGTTCAGAGGGCAAAGGCTGCAGTGTGCCAACCCCACCCCCACAACAGCTTTAGTTTTGTTGGCATCTTATTCCTCCTTCAGCACTTCTAAAATGGAGCCTTGGTCTTCCCAGTTTACATACAAGGAAACTGAAGTTCAGATAAATCGGTTGTTGGAGCTAATGCTGAATTCTAAACCACGGGCTAGCCTATTGGACAGCAAGGGGGGGAAATCCCTCCTGTTCCCTGTGGACATAGCTTCAGCCTTTAAAAGTGTATCTAAAATCTGTTGAATTGATGAATAAATATGCATACTTTTGGTGTAAACATTCCTCTTTTCCCCCTGCATGCACCGTATCATTCTGCCCTCTGTTTGAGCAGCGTACCCTGCGGTGTGTAAATAAGAGAAGATGATTCTCGAATGTTCATGTGGGTGGAATAGATTTGATAAAACAGAAGCATGCATAATTCAACTATGAAGCCCCGTCCCACTCTATTTTTTGGCATAAATAATTTGCAGCCTCTCTGGATCTCTGCCAGTAACGCACGCACCACCTTCCACCTCTGCGTTTCAGAAATCTCTCAGATTATGTCAGACATGGCACAACACGCCGAAGGTGCAGGAGACAAAGATATTGTTTTCATTTAGCATTTGGACATATGCTTGAAGAAGAATATGGCTGGGTTTTCACTTATGATTGCCTGCATAAAAGTGTAGATGCTGAAAGAGTAAGAAGTAGGCCGGCGTGCTGCTAATGCATTGCTGGCAGAAGTACAGTTGGAACCAACACATTTGAGTGTCTGTGTAAGACTCGAACCTTGGACTTGGTGATTTCTTCTTCTCATGCTTAATGTTCCTCTTGGTTAAACACTGTTCTTGTTCGTAATTCTTCCTACTATGGGACCTTTGCCAATGGATGTCTATTAGAGTTCAGTCTCTGACTCTCTCTCTCTCTCTCTCTCTCTCTCTCTCTCTCTCCCCCATGTATATGTGTATGTGTGTATGTGTATGTGTATGTGTATATGTGTATGTGTGTATGTGTATGTATATGTGTATGTGTATGTGTATGTATATGTATATGTATATGTATATGTGTATATATATGTATATGTGTATGTATATGTATATGTGTATGTGTATGTATATGTATATGTATATGTATATGTATATGTATATGTATATGTATATGTATATGTATATGTATATGTATATGTATATGTATATGTATATGTATATGTATATGTATATGTATATGATGTATATGTATATGTATATGTATATATGTATGTGTATATGAAATTTAAACGTTTTGGTGATAATTCAGATGTCAAAAATGGGACTTGCTTTTTCTGCAAAGGACAAGGACATCCTTCCATGCTGTATTTACATTCAATGGTTGGCGACAGAGACCCTCATTTGGCCACTGGACATGGCTTTGTCGCTTCCAGGTTGCCTCGTGCAGATTTGTACAATCATCCTGGTACATGTGATCAGTTGAGGATTTAATGATGTCAGTTTAAAATGCAGTCACTTTACCCTTGGCTCTTCTCCCTTCAAGGAGGCCCCTCCCTCTCCTCTTTCCAGTCTCACATTCAGCCGCACAGCACTGGAAGGCTTTCTTACTGGTTCACCCCCCCAGATCCCTGTTTCTCACCTCCCAGTGGATGTCTGTGCCCAATACTTAGTTTCTTTTAAAATGGAAGCTCCTGGTCAGCGGCAGGAACTGTTGATATCCATGTTCCTTGTGCCCGTTCATTCCAGTACCAGTTTCCTTTCTCTTGCTGGCGTGTTAGAAACCTGGGACAAACCTGTCAGCCATTATAAACGCAGGGTGCTTCCTCAAGCCATTTGAAGTCACCCTCCTACTATGTAAGCTCTCCAGTCATAGGCGAATTGGCCTGGCTGTACCTGCCAAAAGGAGTTTGAGGTCTAGCCTCAGCTCATGTCCCATACCCTACTGCAGGCATTAGTAACCCAGGCAGAACTTTTCAATTGCTTCCAATATGACCGAAAGCCACCTTTCATTTCCTGTTATGACAGTACCTCCTGTGCCTGGGGGCTGCCGCAAGAGGCTGTCTGCTGACTGCCTCCATCTGCTTGGGGCAGTGAGCATGAAGGAAGCTCTGGGTGTTTCATCTCTATATCTGTGACAACGATGATGGTTTCTCTGCTTGCTTCCTGTTGTGATTTCTCCTCACGTTAAATATTCTGGATCCACATCTAATTGACACATTTTTATTCCTATCTAGGAATTGCTCTGCTGTGTGACAGTGAGAGAGGAGAGCAGTACTGTCCTCATGGGGAACCAGTTCTCTGTGCCTTTCTGTCTGGCCAGAGGTTGAGGGTGAAATACGAAAACTCAATGGGAATATTTTACTCCTTTCTGTCTCCAGTAGCTCAGTAATTTCTCCCTAGGCATGACTTCTGGGCTGTAGTTGTTTCAGTGACTGGAAGGGGTATTGTTTCTCCTCAGGTGCTAGGTTAGGGAAGAACTGGGTTAAGGAGAAATGTGTGGGTGGGTGCAGTTAGGAAATAGAAAGGCTAACCAAAGCAACTCCCCAGGGCCGGATGCGTGGCCAACCTAAGGCCGGTGGCAATGTGGTAGATGTCTAAGTGTGTCATTGCTCAAAGCAGCTCCAAGTTCATTTTCTTCTGAGTTTAGATTATACAACAGCCAGAACTGTCTTTCTGGAAGGCCGGTATGCATCTGGCATGATATAAAAAAGCCAGTGAGTAAATGCCTGGAGAGTTCCATACTGTTGCCAGTGACTGAAGGGGATGACTGAAGGTGGTCGTGAGCCCTGCCACCTGAAGCCCCAGTGGCAGCATCAATGCCAATGTTTGCCTTGCTGCTTCGACAGGCCTGACTAGAAATGTAGAGTTCACCAGCTTGCCATACCCCGAACCCTGCTAAGTAGAAATTTAAATCAAACTGTAGCATTCAAATCCTGTTGTTAAATATTTTGGCTGGCTGTTTCCGGCTTGAGGCAGGCATTCAGCCAACTTGTTTGTTAACTGAACTGCGGTTTGTTCTTTTGCATCCCAATTCAGTTGTTCCGTGTTACCCTTTGACTGCTGATGGGGCTCAGCGTAGAGGAAAGTGAAGGATAAACTAATAACAATCCAGATAACCAATGGGAAGAGAGTGGGGAGCGATTGAGAGAATTATAGAGGTGAAAATCCAGCACAAGTAGCAGAGGGAGCGATAAGAACACTGTTGGGGTTCTCTAGAGTCAGAGAACTTATGGATAGTCTCTATACAGTAAGGGAATGTGTTGGCTACTTACAGTGTGTTGTCCAACTCCCCAACATTCATTTTACCTATATATATATATATATATATATATATATATACATATATATATATATACATTATCTGTATACATTGATTAACAAGTTTATTATATATGTATATACACACATTTAATACAATATTGATATTGGTTATTTGGGGTGACAGAAATAACCCCCACACAGGCCCCCACAAATGAGTGTGAAATGTGAAGGTTTGCTTCTGGTGGATTCAACACAGGTCTTACAGCTATAAGAACAGGTATCCTTACTCAGTGAGCCCTCTCCCAGCCCTGCATTGATTATGACGTCACACCGTTATTATGACGACAAGACAATCGGCAAAGGACTTGCTTAGGCTGTGGAGCCCTTGCCTGTTTCTGGGTCACTTCCACTCATGACCTCTACTCTGTCACCTGTGGGTGGAGGCTGAGGTCATGCTCTCCAGGTTCCTTCCTAACTCTGATTGTACAGCCCCAGGTCCTCATGTTTGTGAGGCCAGCACCTCACTAACAGAGTCACCTCCCAAGCCTGAGGCTGAGGATTTCCAGAAGTTACTGAAGAACTCTTGCCATAAGGACATGTCATTACTCACTACCTGAGTTTGCTTTGGTTTGGTTTTATGAGGTCCTTACAATGTTCTTTTGTCCTGTTGGCTGTGAGCCTGAGCCTCTAGTGGCTGAGTCATTTCTCCACCCCAGTGATACTTTCTTTGTATCATAGTCTTTCTATTAACATCTTAACTACTTACAACTTAAAGCATAAATCAAAAGAATGATTGTTGGGAATCTTACATTTTACTCCTTTGTGTGTATGTGTATGTATTTGTGTGTTTTTGTGTGTGTGCTTATGTGTTTACGTGTGTGTATGTGCTTGTGTGTGTGCTTATGTGTTTATGTGTGCTTGTGTGTGGGGGGGCATAGGCAGGGCAGCATGTGCCTCTGGGGGTCATAGAACAGTTAGTGGGAGTTGGTTCTCTTCTACCACAGGGGTCCCAGGATTGAAGTCGCCATCCAACTTGGAGCCACACAACTCTACCTACAGAGATAGCTCATCAGCTTTCAGTTTGCACTTTAAATGTTATCTTTATTTACCAACTAATTTTGGAAACTGGTGAGAATTATTTTAATCACATCTGTTATTTTTGTTGTTGTCGTTTGGTGACCATATTCACCCCAACTTTCTGCCAAGGCTACCTCTCTTTACTCCCTTACTCAGCCAACCTTGATTTTCTTCTTTTTTCCCTCCCCGTTATTCAATTACTTTCGAGTAAAGCCTTCCTTGGAACATGGTCAGCTTATCAGGGTGTCACATAATTAAAGAAGATTGGCAGCCCCTTTCTCTAGTTGTCAATAGATATCAACAGATCCCCAGCTAGTGGTAGGATCCTGTGCCCATTTCTCACCTCTTTGTATTAAAATTTTTTTGTCTTTTAAAAATATTTTTCTTTACTTACATTTCAAATGTTATCCCATTTCCCCTCTGAAATCCCCCTATCCCTCCCCCTGCCTCTATGAGAGTGTTCCCTCACCCACTCACCCACCCATTCCCTCCCATATCCCCGTCCTGGCATTCCCCTATACTGGGGCATTGAACCTTCAGAGGACCTGACAAGGCCATCCTCTGCTACGTAAGTGGCTGGAACCATGAGGTCCCTCCATGTGACTCTTTGGTTGGTGGTTTAGTCTCTGGGACCTCTGAGGGGCTCTGGTTGGTTGATATTGTTGTTCTTCCTATGAGGTTGCAAACCCCTCCAGCTTCTTCAGTCCTTTCTCTAACTCCTCCATTGGGAACCCCATTCTCAGTCTAGGGTTTATTTGTGAGCATTTGCATCTGTATTTGTCAGACTCTGGCAGAGCCTCTTAGGAAACACCTATATCAGGCTCCTGTGAGCATGCACTTATTGGTATCTGCAATAGTGTCCGAGTTTGGTGGCTGTATATGGGATGGATCCCCAGGTGGGGCAGTCTCTGAATGGCCTTTCCTTTAGTCTCTGCTCCACATTTTGTCTCTATATTTCCTCCTGTGAGTATTTTGTTCCCACTTTCTAAGAATGTATTGGAATTATACCTGTCCTGAGCTTGCTCAGTTTTTGTTTATGCTATCACCATCACTGCCCTCTCGTGTTCAGAATATACTGTTTTCTCTGTCTCTTACAATCTTTCCTCTCTTCATCCTCAAAGATCCCAGGGCCTTGTGGGGAATTATATGATATATATGTTCCACTTAGGGCTGAGCACTGTACAATCTCTTATTCTCTGAAGGTTGGGAGTCTTTCAGCTAACTGCCATCTACTTTAAGGAAAAAGCTTCTCTAGTGATGGTTAAGAGATGAACTGATTTATGGATATACCAATAAGTAATTAATAATGTTTTAGGAATATATCCTTTGAACTAAGGAAATAGCAATAGGTTCTCCCCTAACAAATGGACTGTCTAGCTATAGATTCTTGGCCCTATTAACTTTGTCAGCTGTGGTTCCATCTTATGGAGCAGGTTTGAGACCCAATCAGAATGTGGTTGGTTACTTGCAGAACATTGATGCCACTATTACACCAGTGGACATATCTTGTCAGACCCATCATTATTGTACCATGGCTGGATAATATTGACTCCTAGACACCACACACTAGCAAATGAAAACCATAGTACCAGGAATGAGTTACTTCTTCTTGAGTTGTTGGCTAATGGGCTCCTGTAGACTGCCCCTTCCAAGTGTCACAGGCTATTGCCAATATTTTTGTTTATCTTCTGGGAATTAATGGGACAATCCTATTTCTGAAGACACCACAGATTTACATCACAGAACAGAGAGAAATAAGGTTGGTCCTCACCTGGAAACATTATCCCTACAGGATAGCTTTCATAGGGCACACATTATTTTTTAAACACAATCTTGTGTCACCCTCAGAAATAACTTCGTTAACCACTTTATGTTCATTGTTTAGTTCTTATGGGTCCTCTTTGGGGGTGACTTTTTTCTTCTGTACTAAATGAATCTTGCTTGTTCTAATAATAGTCCCATTTCTAAGCATCAACCCACAGAAATACATTTTAGTGTTTCTTTTCTTTTGTGTAATGTAATCAAGTCCTTAATGTAATCTTGTTGTTTATATCTTTTCTAATATAGGTTGCAGTGGGGTCTTTAAAATGTTTATATGTCTAGAGGGAGGCAACATGAATATCTGATAACTTTGTTAAATGTCTTAGTAAAATTTTTACTTAAGGTCATACATTACAATATTTATATTGGAACAATTTCAGACTAAAGTGGAACTCATGGTACAGAAACTAGAAACTGCATATCCCCAGGAATTAAAAAGGGCTGAAGCCTGGTCTGAGAATGGCAATGTGTAGGGTTCTTGAAAGGGAGCAGAGGTTTCTTCTGGCAGCTGTGCACACATGCAACATAGTGGTGATGGTTTTACTGTCTTTGCAAACTAGCTAAAAGGCCATCAGTAGTGTACTTATAATGAGAAATTTTTCTTATGTGTCTTTATGACTTCAATATAGCACATGTAAAAAACCCTGAGTTTAGCTCACAGCACTGAGAGAGAAGGTCTTAAAAATGTGACTCAGGAAATCCATGTGTAAAATGCCATCTTTTCTCCACCACACACACCTCCTTTTCTCATTGATGTTCTCTTGAATATTTTACATGGTTTCTCAAGTTATGACTTCCGACAGTAATAAACATTTGTGTCTTTTCCTACTGACTTTTCTTTCTTTGTTTTTAAAATTTTATGTGTAAGAATTTGTTCCAATATATATTTTATCTTGAACCCATTTTTTTTCACAATTCACCCCCTTCTCTCTTCTCTTCCCTCCTCCTGCCAATCTCTTTAGTCTCCACTGAATTTTGTAAGCCTGCACTAATTCCACAGAATAGTGGGGCTTCATTGTGATATTTTCATACATGAATATTACCTTCTTCTCCCAAGATGATACCATATGCAAATAACCTTAATGTAATTATCAAGGCTGAAATTTGACTTTCTACAAACCTTGGTGCCAACAGCACTTGGATTTCACTGAATTGTTCATGTTCATTCCTCCTTGTCTCTAAATTCTCATTGTTTGTTTGTTTGGTCTCTCTCTCTCTCTCTCTCTCTCTCTCTCTCTCTCTCTCTCTCTCTGTGTGTGTGTGTGTGTGTGTGTGTGTGTGAGAAAGAGAGAGAGAGAGAGAGAGAGAGAGAGAGAGAGAGAGAGAGAGAGAGATATTCAGTATATAGTTTTATGAACTTTATTACCCAAATAGACTTGAACAGCCACCACCACAACCAGGAGAGCTTTTCTGTCACTCCCACTCTAAAATAGAGTACCCCTCTCTGTGGTCTCAACATCCATGACTCTGGCAGCCAACAAGCTGTTCTCCACCATTATGGTTTGGTCATTTTGTTATTTATATAGAATGTGAAATGAAATCATTTGATATAGTGTAAGCATTTGATATAGACCCACAGCCCCAACTCCAGAATAATGTTCTTCTCTTGAGAGCCATTCAAATTATTGTTTATCAGTTGCTTATCACTTTTTATTGCCACAAATTAATTTATGGTCTAGATGTCTAACAATGTCTCTACCCTGTATGGAGGTCTTTGGTTTGGTTTGTGTATAGAGCTGTGAGCATTTACTTATACTGATTTTGGGATATATTTTACTAAGTTTCATTTTCTCTAGCATAGATGTTTTGGTTTATAAGAAAGAAGATGCCCATAGAAAGACTAGAAGTCTCAACTAACCTGGTCCCCTGAGATCTCTCAGACACTGAGCAACCAACCAGGCAACATACATAATCCTGTCTGAGACATATACAGTCTGACACTGTATACAGCAGAGGACTGTCTGATCTGGCCTCAGTGGGAAAAGACATGTTTAACCCTAGAGAGACTTGAGACCCTAGGGAACGGGGAGGCCTGGCAGAGAGGGGAAAGACATACCCTTGAAGACTGAGCAAAGGAGGAATGGGATGAGGAACTATGGGGAGGTGGACCAGAAAGAAGGCAATGACTGGATTGTAAAAAAAATAAAAGTAATACAAAAGAAGTAGTAGAGGAAGGCAAGGAAGGAGAAGGAAGACAAGGGAGAGAAGGAGGAGAAGGGGAGAAGGAGGAGAGGAAGGAAGAAGAAGAAGAAGAAGAAGAAGAAGAAGAAGAAGAAGAAGAAGAAGAAGAAGAAGAAGAAGAAGAAGAAGAAGAAGAAGAAGAAGAAGAAGAAGAAGAAGAAGAGATGGAAGAGGAAGAGGAAGAAGAAGAGGAAGAAGAAGAGGAAGAAGAGGAAGAAGAAGAGGAAAAAGAAGAAGAAAGAAGAAGAAAAGAAGAAGAAAGAAGAAGAATAATAAGAAGGAGGAGGAGGAGGAGGAGGAGGAGGAGGAGGAGGAGGAAAAAGGGGAGGAGGAATCAGAAAAGGAGGAGAAACTACCACTTTTTTTTTCCAGAATGGCAGGGCCAGTTTTCAAACCCATCAGCAGCAGTGTGTGTCATGTATGTACTGAATCCTTTGCCCCTCTCTCTAGCTTCATATTGATTTGTTTTTAGCAATTTAACCAAGTTTGTATTTTAGATTAAACCTCACTTAGTTGAGGTACATTATTCTAATTATGTATTTATCAATATTTTTATGATACTACAAATCTGTGATCATAAGATCTTTGGCTCAAGTATTATTTTATTTTCAAAGCCCTTAAAATGCTCTTCTGGTATGCCCCCCAACATCACCTCACACCTGGGTGATCTTTTTGGACTATACTTCTCCTCACAGGGTGAGCCTGGGACTTCATATGCTAATCAGAAGGACCCTTCTTCCTGCTTCTTCTTTTCAGTGGTCCTCTTTCCATTCTCCAGATAGAGGACAGGGAAGTAGAGAGATACTATGTCCATGTTGACACATTGGCTTATTAAACAGCTGACAAGCCACATACTGTCTCACCCCACCGAATCTCTATAAAGGCAGCCAGAAGAGACATCCAGTAGCTCTTTTCCTGACCCAGCAGAAGGGAATGAGTTAATAGTGCTCCTTTGCATGGGCTCCATGGAGGAAAAGCTCATTGAGGAGATGGAAAGTAAGAGCACAGCCTCACATGCCACAGTTCTGTGGATGGGAGTTGAGAGGGGCACTGCTTCTTTTGGGTGGGAATGGGGTCTGAAGGATGAGAGGAGTTCCTCCTGCAGAGCACCCCCCCCCCAAGCTCTGCCCTCTGTAAGGGGAACTCATTCCTCCTGTGCCATTTTTCTTAACTCTCTCTATAGCAGGCACTTGGAAACTGTTTTTCTAAACTTCTTTGACTCCTTACTTGGTCCCAAGAGGTCCCTAAAGAAGAATGAAGCAAACCTGGCATCTCTACCTTCACTTTGTTGCCATCTCTGCTACTCGGAGTCAGTCTGGTGATGTACTTCGCATACTGATTGCTCAAGGGATGCCTGCTGAAGAACTACGGTACTTAACCTCTCTGTCTTCCCACTGTACAAGACAAAGACAGTAGCCAAGGCATCTTATTGTTCTTTTTCACAATGCCTTATTAGACATCTCCCCGCAAGTCATTTTGAACTACAAGATCAATAAAACTTCACAGACATAATGGCCCATGATAAGACCATCATTTCAAAGGGGACTAGCTTGTTGTGAAACTGATGACAGTGGTAATTTTGGAACCACCCTGGAAACTATACCCAAGATCCTACTCAAGCAGCCTACCCTGGTACTAAGACTGCTTAGTTGAATGCAGCTCAGCTGCTTGTCCCAATTTCTCTCTATGTAAAGGCAATGTTCATGTTAATACCTTGAAGGCTGACTTCAGAGTCCTTGAACCCCTTTATCTGTTTTTTCTCAATGTGCCATATTCAAAAAAAATCTCCTTTCCTTGTTTCTTACCATCATAATTCTCTTTAAAGGGTGAATTGGGGTGGGTCTCTCAGCCTAACCTTTGGGGCTTCAGACCTTGTCTTTCAGCCTTTTTAGTTCCTGCAACTTGTCCTTTAATGGTTCTAAGTGACAGACTGTTCTGGCACATAGATCAAGCTGAATACTTAGATGGGGATCATCCAATTCTTTATCACATAAATGGGACTCACCCAATTCTTTATTATAGACTCAACTAACCCCCCCCCCACACACACACATCGATTTTTTCATAAGATGATTTCTCTATATAGCCTTGTTGTCCTGGAACTCACTTTGTAGACCAGACTGGCCTCAAACTCAGAGAAACTCAGAAACTGCCTGTTTCTGTCTAAATGCTGGGATTAGCGCCACGCAATACCACACGCAGCTCAAAGAATATATTTTAATCGAAATAGAATTATATTACTTTCCGTTCTCCTTGTTGCTTTTTCCATGTGCCCCTCTACCAATCCCTTCCATACCTCAACTCTCAGACTGATAGGTTCTTTTCCTTTATTATTGATACATATGTATGTATGTATGCATATATGTGCACATATGTAGAGATATAATCTAATAAGTCCATTTTTGATTATGTGTACATGGTTTCAGTGATGACCACTCTGCAGTGGACATCCAGCAAGGGACTCATCCCTGGGAGAAGCTAATTCTCTTTTTCCTAGCAGCCATATAAATAAGACTCGAGTAACAGCAATACCAATGGACATGCTCACGTGGAAGGGGAAAGTCTCACAGAGTCAACCAACATCATAATTCCATCTTTCTGAAACTTCTGCCATTGCTTTAGGTGGGCCCAGGATTTTAGTTTAAATGGCAGGTGCTTGGGACAATGCTTGAGTCACCCTCAGGAGACACTTACATTTATGCTATTAATAAGGCAAAGTACATTTTAAGTTAGCTCTTATTTCTTTTAATTACGTCTTTACTGTTGGGCAAACAGCAAGTGAGTTCTAAATGTTAGTTAAGATGAGCATATATTCTCTGTATCTCTACATATCTTGTTAAACAGTTCGCTGTCTTTTTGTTTTATAAATTTATCATTTGGTTCCTTCTTTTTATATCCTCAGATCAGATAAGGTGATTTCTTCCTCCTCTTTACATTTAAACCTCTGTCCATTTTGAATTTATTTTTATATCATGGTGAGAAGTGATATGACTTTATCTTCCCCTCCAAATAACTCATGGTCTCAGCAGCCCGTTTTCAGTAGTTATCTCTGCTAACAAACATAATTACTGAAAGAATAGGTTTTCTTTCTTCAAAGCATGTCTTTGCCACCACACCCGAAGCCTAACAGACCCTCTCCGGATTTAAATAAGAAAATAGAAATCTGACTTCTCTCATGAACGGTGCCATTGTATTTCCTTGTCTTCCCTCTTCTAATCATTCCTCATTGGTCCACAAGTAAGACTGAACGAGCAAATGAATGAAGCAAACAAAGAAACAAGGAACACGTGTAAAGGAAGATAATTAAGTTTGCCTGTCCCATGATACAAGAAAAAAGAAAATGCAAGGAGATAAAGATTATTATAAACCTCAGGCTTTCATTGTTGTTTGCATCTCTCTGATTTTCTTAGAGAGAGAACTGGGAAAGGGGGAGGCAGAGAAGAAAGAAGTTGAGGAGGAGAGATATGAATATTTCTTGTTTTTTCAAAACATGGAATTAAAATTGATATTTCATGAATAAGTAAAGTAATTGCATCTTTCTTGGGATGCAGAGATTTCTTGTTTATCTGATGAATTCTCTAAATTATTGAAATTGGTTTTAACTTCTTCAGTAGTTACTTGAGGACATACATTAGCCTTTGGTTCTGCACCCACTTCTGTACAGATGGGGAAACATGTTCCACATGTCAGATTCCTCTTGCTGAAAAAAACTCTCTCTCTCTCTCTCTCTCTCTCTCTCTCTCTCTCTCTCTCTCTATCTATCTATCTATCTATCTATCTATCTATATATATATATATATATATATATATCAGTAGAAGCAGAAACAGTTTGCTATGCAGGGATGTGGGAATTAGTTGGAACCTTTAGTATTCTTGGGTTAGTTGTAACCTTTGCAAAGTTACCAGTCTTGACCAGTGACCTTACAAAGTCAACCCAGCCAAGTGGCATGCCTTAGTGCCTTCCCCAGTCCTCTGACACAGATGGAAATTACAGCTAAAGAGACTGAGAAATCATTCCCTTCCCAGAGAACATCTAGTGAGCTACAACATTTACTGTTGCCCTCCATGTGAACCTGTCCCTTGGATTTGATATGCAGTTAATAATTACTAAGGGAGGAGAGATGTTTTCTTTCAATGGTCTAGCCACTGGCAACCTCTCAGTCATGCTTCTGTTAAGTAACCCTAATCAAAGTCATCAGATCTTAAAATAACAGCAACCAGCCAACCAATATGAAAGTGGAAGAGGAAGGAATAAGGAAGAGTGCCAGAGGACCTGGGATGGTTCAGGGGAGGGAAATGAGAGATGAACATGAGCAAAATACATGTTGTACACGGAGGAAAATGCCTTACTAAGTGCATCAAGTATATAAATATGTACTCATAAGTTTAAGTCAAGATTAAAAAAGGACTGCCCAGGCTGATGTTATAATCTACTCAAGGTGCTATTAAAAAACAATAAGTAAACTAATAAGTAAACTAGTAAGCCTATAAACAAGAGAAGTTTATTTTCCATAGCTGGGTACTTGGGAAGGATGAGATAATGCATAACAGTTCCACATGGAAAGACTTAGTCCCTGGCTTATAGACAGCACCTTGCTGCTGGGTCTTCACAAGAAGGAGATGCCCAGAAATCCCAAGGCTTTTATCATGAGGTCATTAACCCTATTCCTAATGTGACTGATTCACTAATTACCCTCTAAAAGGTTCCAATTCCTATTGCCATCACCTTTTTGGGTTAGGGTGTCAACATGTGCACTTTGAGAAGACACAGACATATACTCTCTTTCTTTATACCCCTGCTTATTTATCTCTGTGAATTCACCTCCTCACAACCAACACTCTTGTTACATCCTAAAGTCCATAAATGCCTTAACTTTTCCCTACTCCAACCTGGAGTCGGGGCATTCAGGAGACAGATCACCCTGACAGGAGTTCTACTTTTGCTATGAACTTGTTTAATCAAAAATAATAACATGTACCTCTAAAACATGGTGTAGGGACAGAGGAGATATTCCCATACCCAAAGAAAGAACCAAAAAGAACAAAAAAGTATAACACACTAAAAGTAAGGTCAATGCACATAGCAAAGTCTATGGGAGCTGAGGTGTAAGGATGGCTGTGTTATCTGAGTCTGCACTAACCACCGTGTGGCTCTGGGGACACAGTGATGACTCCAAGGGAAATCTGGGTATGCTGTGTCTCTCAGTGAAGCATTAGCTCCTTAAACTCTGCATCCTGATGACAGGAAAGGGACATTCAGGTTGTGTTTTCACACATTTTGTGTTTTATCTAAACCATTACTGATTGTCACATATCTCTGTGGTATGTCTGCCTGTGTCGCAAACAAAAAAATGAGCATTCTTACTCTTTAATGTTCTCTATTTCCCACAAGGGGAACCTCATACTCGAAGGATGAGGGTGGTATTAGGACCTGGCTAGAATTTAAGAATTTTACAGTTTATCCCAAGATACCATGCTAGTTTTCTTTTCTCTGGATGTGAGACACAGGGTTTTCATAGTATTGAGACAAAGCTTAAGAGTCTGGTTTATCTCTTCAATTTAAAGGAAGATTCAAGTCTTCATCCAAGTGTGGGTAGACAGGGGAAGATGGGTGTATGGGAAACATTTTGTGTTAGGGTGGCTTGATCAGTTCCTGGAGCAGTGTGAGAGCTTAGCAGAATGATGTAATTCCTCCCTGATTTGTTTATAAAAAAGATAAATAGAAGATATATCCCGGGTTTTGGCACCAATGTTATGAAAAAGATAAAGAGAGTGAAGAATGGGGTATGTTCTATGGAGGTGTGGTGAGGTGTGGGGGAAGGGGGTGCCTCTGGCAGTCCCATGTTGGGCATCCCTTTCCCATGAGGGACCAACCACAAGACAGTATAGTATAGAATAGAGTTTATCTGGGGCATGGGAAGGAGGTAAGAGGGTAGTAGAGGCAGAGAGGGAGAGAGAGAGAGAGAGAGAGAGAGAGAGAGAGAGAGAGAGAGAGAGAGAGAGAGAGAGAGAGAGAGAGAGAGAGGGAAGAAGAGGCTGGGTATGAATATGTGGAGGGGGGAGGGAAAGGGTCAAGAAGGCAAAAGCAAGAGCAAGAGAAGGAAGAGCAAGAGAGTGAGGAGGGGGTAACCAGCCCTTTTCATAGTGCCAGGTAACTGTGGGGGGAAGCATACGTGGCTGGTGCCAGGTAACTGTGGATGGGGTTTAGACAGAATGCTAACACTTCCCCAGTTTTCCAGCATCCACTCTGCCACAGACCACCTGGTCCTGAGAAAGAAGGCCCAAGCATGTGTATGGTACTCATGTAGGATATAGAAAAGCTAAATGTTTTCAATTTTGAGTTATTTCTAACAGTGTTGTATATTATATGAACAATCTAGGATAACAGCTGAATTTTCTCCCTTTAAAAGCCTTACTCTGCCATCTGATGCACATCTGCATTTGCAGCAACCGAAATGTAGAGGCATGATGATCAGGAGGCCAAGGCCATCCTCAGCTCTATTGTAACTCAAGGCTAGTCTGGGTTACATGAAACTCAGCCTTGAGAAACAAAAGACTACAATATATGACTAACAACAAATCCACAATAAAAGCCTTCTTCTACTCTCATGGAAGATAAATTTTTACCTGGAGGGCAACATAGAATCCAACATCTGACCTAGTGCAATGGGGTCAACTCTAGTGTTTGGTGTATTTCCTGAATGTTCCATACTGAAGTTAACTTCAAAAAAAAGACCTTCATTTCCAGAAACTTCTAATGCAAGGTTATTCCTTTGTTCAGCAAGTATTCACGCCTACTCTATGCTGAGAATTGGACACTTGGGATAGATCAGCAAAGAAAAATAGACACAAATTCATAGACTTTCCTTGGCAGAGATAGTTGGATAGGGAGCCAATAAAAAAATAAAACAATCAAGATGGATCTGTAGGAAAAGGCACTTGCTGCCAAGCCTGATGATGTATGTTCTATCCCCAGGCCCACATGGTAAGAGGAGACACTTTGTCCCCAGATCTTCACACATGTACTGTCACATGTGCATATATGCATATAACAAAGATACATGCACATGAGAATCAGTCAGCAAGTACTAGAAAGAATGAGGTCAGTGCTTTGAGTCAGAGGACTGGGGAATAAGGGATTTCCAGGCTTTGTCTGCAGTGGGCAGAGCAGGATTCGTTGGGGAGGGGACATTGAACAAAAGTGCACAGCAGGGACATCCAGGACAGTCCCAAGGGAGAAACTTTCCTGACACATGCAGGAAGAAGAAGGAGGCAGGAGCAGAGAATATAGAGAAGTAAAATGGTGAGGTGTGAGGTGTGTGGAGGGGAACAGAGCAACCAGGATCTCCTTCCTCCTAAAAGAATTATATTGTCAGCTGGATGGGACAAATCAGAATGAAGGAAACAAGGCCAGCTAGACCTGTATCCTTCTCTCTCTCTCTCTCTCTCTCTCTCTCTCTCTCTCTCTCTCTCTCACACACACACACACACACACATACACACACATATACACACACACACATGCATGCACATATGCATATAGGCATGCATGCACACACAGAGATAGATAGATAGATAGATAGATAGATAGATAGATAGATAGATAGAGAGGTAGATGGATGGATGGATGGATGGATGGATGGATGGATAGATGGATGGATGGATATATGATAGATAGATAGATAGATGATAGATAGATAGATAAATGATAGATAGATAGATAGATAAATAGATAGATAGATAGATAGATAGATGATAGATAGATAGATGATAGATAGATAGATAAATAGATAGATAGATAGATAGATAGATAGATAGATAGATAGAAAGGTAGAGAGATAGATGGATGGATGGATGGATGGATGGATGGATAGATGATAGATAGATGATAGATAGATAGATGATAGATAGATAGATGATAGATAGATAGATAGATGATAGATAGATAGATAGATAGATAGATAGATAGATGATAGATAGATAGATAGATAGATAGATAGATAGATGATAGATAGATAGATAGATAGATAGATGATAGATAGATAGATAGATAGATAGATAGATAGATAGATGGATGGATAGATGATAGATAGATGATAGGTAGATAGATGATAGATAGATAGATAGATAGATAGATAGATAGATAGATAGATAGATAGATAGATAGATAGATAGATATCTGGATATATTCTGCATATCAACATTCTCTTGGCAGCTTGAGTATAGAGTTGTATATAGAGTATGACACAATTTATGGAAAGGGAGAGAGTACAGCAGGAAGATATAGATTGAGAATTTTCTACTCTATCTGGATTGTGTGGAAAACATACAAGAGTACAGAGAGCTCCATAGGAAGAAGGAAGGATAGAAGGTGAAGAATAACACTATGGAAACGAATACAAGCCAACAGTCCTGTATGCATGCATGAAGATGTCACCGTCGAACTGATTCTTGGGACAGTCTGGGCATGAATTAGTACGGGATCAAACACAGGCAAGAATCACTGTAAAATGACATAAATTCACTGTTGGTCATTGACCCCAAGGCAGCTTCATTTTAACCAATCTTCTAAGCCCCTTACAGTTCATTCAAGAGGAAAACAAATCTTGCAAAGACCTAGTTCATCCCTGTAGAGCCAAGCAGATCGAAATGATGGTCATCTCTTTCTATGAGGGTCTGGATAGCATTGGCATCCGTGTGTGCTCGCATGTGTACATTCGGGCGGGTGATGGGGTGAGATCTTGTTTATTCTCAATCTGCACAATTCTAAATTAATGGCCTGATTGAAATGCACCCCCGTTCTGTTGATAAGCAGCCCTGACAGCAGTGATAATTGTGTAGTTATCTAAGCAACAGATGACACATAAATCCAGCCGATCCTGCCACATCTACTTGTAAAAGGTGTTGCTTCAGATTTATTCCAACTTTAATATCATCAACATTTGTCAAACCATGTCACACTGGGCCCTTTACTCCTTGATTTGTTAGTTATTTTTAAATAAAGTAATAACTGTCTCACTTATAGGGCTGTATAGTTAATATTCTAGACTTTTTTTTTCCTTGCATTTACTGCTTCACTGGGTCCATGTTGGAGCTGAATTTCAAATTTAGACTGTTGTAACTTTACATTTAGGCTGATGATATGTGTTGTGGGTACCTTGGGGCACCTAAACTATATTAGTCATATGTCAGTGATTTGGCAACATTCACCTCAGGAGTATTTATCAATCTCTGCCAATGTACAGAGCATAATCCTCAGCAGGCGCACGGTTCCACTGGAGTGATGCCTACTTTTATTTTATAAGATAAATTCTCAAAACATTCCATTTCTTAAGAAACACACTGTTAAGTTGGGCATGGTGGCCAATGCCTATTATTCGAAAATACAAGAGGCTGAGACAGGAGAATTACAGGGAGTTCAAAGCCAATCTGGGCCACATAGCAAGTTGGAGTCAACCTGGGCTACAGAGTTAGATTTTTGTCTTAAACAAAATGTGTGTGTGTGTGTGTGTGTGTGTGTGTGTGTGTGTGTGTATGTGTGTACACCAAGTAATGAATTTAGTTAAGAATTTAAGAATACGGTGTGTGAATGCAGTAATTCTTTTCCTCACATCCATTAACAGAAAAGAAATATATGCACCGAAAGTCTTCTAGAAGAAAGCTGCTAGCAGCTTTGTAATACCCAAACTGGAAACGAGCTGAATGGCTTTCGACTTAAGGACACCTTAACAGCAGCATTTTCATACCACGAAGAAGCCAGTGGCAACCGCAAGAACAAACTATGATAATACACATATACAATAGGTATGGCTCATAGACTTTTTTGACTAGAGAAAGTTAAACATTAACAAGCATATACTTAAAAAAAAAAAAACCATGAAGATGGGTGGAGAGCGAAGGGGCAGAGATCTGGGAAAAGCTGGAAATGGTAGGGTGAGATATGATCAAAATTCCCTGTTTTGTTTGCTTGTTTCTTTTAAGATCTATTTATTTTATGTATGTGAGTACACTGTCTCTCTCTTCAGTGACACAAGAAGAGAGCACTGAACCCCATGCAGATGGTTGAGAGCCACCATGTGGTTGCTGGGAATTGAACTCAGGACCTCTGGAAGAGCAGTGAGTGCTCTTAACCACTGAGCCATCTCTCCAGCCCTTCATGCACACCAATATCCATTTCTTTTTTGTTTAAACTTGTTTTATTTTGTGTAAATGTGTGTATATGCACACTCACACATGTGTGCATGTTTGTGTGTGATTGTAAACATGTGCATATGCCACAGTACATGTGTACTCAGAGGACGACTCGGTTCTCTCCTACCATCTCATAGGATCCAGGGTTCAAACTCAGGGTATCAGGCATTCAGACATTTCAACAATCCTTTTTCAATTTAAGCAAAAGAAGCAATCTCTAGCTGTCTACATTTGATGCCAGATTCAAAACAAGAGTTTCAATGTTTGTTTTAACTCTGCCGGATGTGCTCATATTTAAATATTTTTGCATCATAGCTGATGAAAGTCAGCTCTCCATCCTGCCTCATCTTTAATTAGAGTGTGGTTGCCATATGATTTTGCAACTTCAGAAAATTTTGAGAATCTCTCGTTATCCAGAGCTTCTCCTTTATCATTGGCTTGCAGGGAGGCTTCAAATCAGTGCATGCTCAGTAAAAGGGATGGCCTCATCCCATCTGTATCCAGGAGATTCTGCACATGACATTCCCAACCACAGTAGAGGTGCTGTTGGTACTGATGCAATGTTTCTGAAAAAGGTCAGTTTCCAGATTATAGCTTTGGCAAGCTTCTGGCTTGATAACAGTACCCTAGTGGGAGGCTGAGAACACTACGGTCAATGTAAGCACAGCTCTGCAACTTGCAAGCTGTGAGACCCCAGGTAGACTATGACCCTCCCAAACCATGGGTCAGTGGAAATAGCCCAGTGACCCCTGGCATGCCTGGTGTGTCTTCTAAAAGGGATCAAGAACCACAGGACACCTCCAGCCCCGATGCATGGAGGGTATATGGGACCGAGTAAGCTTTTATAAATATTAACTTACTTCTTCCTCTTCCCCCGCCCCCGAACAAGAAAAATTGTGATCTACAGAAATCAGGTAACTATATTTGAAACCCAAGACTAAAAGAAAAAGAACATCTTAACGATTCGAAAAAGAGACGTTTTTGAAATGATCTCAGGTAGATGGATTTTTCTAGGACTCTGGGAGTGAGGGTATGACTTGGATCCCTGTCATAGCTCTGTAGCTACCTGCTGGTGACACTGAGATTGTGTTGGGGTGGGCCTTTGCTTCATTGTGTAGGGCCCAAAGCCAGCTTACTCCCTGAGAAGACAACAGCATTGATTTTGAGAACATTAAATTTAGAAGTAAAGTCTTCCCTCCTTATTAAATCAATGCATTCCGAGCTACATGGATATTTTGATATCAGTGGACTTTTAGGACTAAGACTCAGAAGTGATAATTTCATAAACCCTTTTAAATTGTTACTTTAGAAAGTAACCTATCTAGGCCAAGGATAGGATTACAGCTGTCTCTGCATCTCTAAGGACTAAGACAACCGGCCTGAAGATCACACACACACACACACACACACACACACACACACACACACACACACAGACAGACAGACACACACACACCTCTTTGAGACGCTTACAAAGGGCCAAATGTCAGATTCTACAATGGAGTTCAGATATAAATCATATGAAAATGTAGCCCAGTAGCTTTGCTATAGGCTGGTTAAGTGGTTAAAAAGAAAAAAAAAAAAAACCTAAAAAATTTCCACTAGAACTTGAAAATGGTATTATTTTACATAATTGGCTCATGTATGGACCCACTGACTTTTTAACTTTGTTGTAAATTTTGATTTTTCAGGTTTTCTGGAGTTGGGAATTAATTTGCTTTTCTCTGGGTTACCAGAAATATATGTAAAATGCCAATTTTCTTATTATACTGAATTCTTACCTAGCATTGCTTACTTCAAACTGTGCCGTTATTAATGATGATAGACACTTTTATTTCCCCATGAAATCCATCAAATATAAATGGTAAGCATAGGTCTCAGAGGTAGCACGGAAGTCTAGTAAATAGCACCCAGAGAGAATTTGGTCAAACTATAGTTTGAATAGTCTCATGGGGAAAACAACATCCATGTATCTCTGTTTCCAGTGGAAACCAAAGGGCTTCTGCTCTTTGTCCTCCCTTTGAAGCATCCACAGGCATCCCCATGTGATTCTCCTCCAGACCATCTCTCTGAAGGGAACACAGTGACCACAGCTCATTTGAGAGTTACTTGCCTCTCTGAATGCATCAGCAGAACAGATAACATCAACCTAATCTTCTCTCAGTAAGTGGATTGATGGCTTTCTGCTAGCCATTGCTCTATAAGAAGGTGGTCCAGCCATTTTCCAAATCTATTCACTTAGGCTTCCTCTATGCACAACATTGTTCCACAACCTCCTTTTGTGTAACTTAGACAAATCCAGGTCCTATTGCTTGCAACCAAAAAAATCCCTAAGTGTTCTATAGAATCTTACTCTAGACTTGTCTCAAAATACAATATCCCCACCAGTCGGTATGTTGGATGCTAGTAGAGAAGGATCCTGGGGGATTAAACAAACTCTAGAGATCCTGTAATTTGACCATTTCCATCTGCAGCTCTCTGTGGGGCAGGGAGAAGATGTAACTAGTCAGAGCTTGCCCAGTAGGCTGGGCAGGCTGGTTAGTGAGCCCCAGGGCTCTGCCTGTCTCTGTTTCTCCAGCTCTAGGACTACAATGCATGTCTAAGGACTGAACTCTGGTCCTCATACTTGCAAGTCAAATGCTATATTGACTGTATCACCTCACCAGCCCTCAAGGTCATTTTGAAGAATAGAATTTGTTATGCTTCTCAGCATAACTGGCTTTTTCTGAACACTTGAATCTCCTCGGGTCAGAAATGTTTGTAATGGTTACATATTCCAAGGAAAGAAAGCAAACGCTGTCTACATGGTATAAAATGGATGTAGATTCAGCATCCAAACCCACTTTCACCTCACCTTCCAAGGACTCGTGGACCAGCTGTTGGGGAAGCTGGCAGCTTGAAGCTCCTTCAAAGATTGCCTCTACTGTAAACTCCCTTTACCCGAAGTTCAGTCCTTCATGGAGGGGCCACATCTACTGAGTGACTGATTGTGGTGTGGGAAATATTCTTGGCATTCTCTTCCACACTCAATCAACTTTATCAGGCTGCATTAGCTCCAGGGATCCCCCAAGAGACTATCCCAGGTTGGGAAGGGGACTTTGTCTTGGAACAACCTCTTCTGCCCTGTCTTTCTTCCTTCTTGGCTTTCATTTTCATTTAAAGGGCATCTTAAACTCTGAATAGGATTCCAGAGGAACACAGCCAGCCACACTGTATTCAGCCTTCTACCTTTGATGTGTGTAAGAATATTACAAGTCACCTGCCCACCCCACCTCCACTTTTGGCAGGTAGGAGAAGCCCCAGTAGGTAAGGAAATTGCCTCCATGGAAACATTAAGTAATAGATCTGGGATTAAAACCTAGTTCAGATTGACTGCAAAGATTCAATCTCCTGGGAAATTATTAATGCATCTCCTTCTGGCTGGAGCAAATGATCTCACCCAGAGTGAGCAGCTGGGCTCTGTGCTCTGGAGCAAGTCAGAGTCACAGGGTCCACATCGCCATTTTTGGTCAGTTGAGATGGGATTTTCATCCCTTTGTCTTTTATTTCTGAGTGTCCATCTCTACTTCCGAAGACACTGCCTATTGTCTTAACCTAAAAATAGAAAGCGTCAGCGTTTACACATTTTCAAAAATTTCAATGTAATTATTTTAAAATAGGCTCCGAAATTTTGTTTTCTCTCTATTGGCAACCACGGTTGCCATGGAGTTCAAGTAATAGATTGTGATGTTTAACACTGAATTAATTACTACTTCTCACTCCCAGGGAACATCTAATTATACATATTCATGCCAGGCAGGAGTTGATTTTTAAGGAGAAAGAGAGAGAGAGAGAGAGAGAGAGAGAGAGAGAGAGAGAGAGAGAGAGAGAGAGAGAGAGAGGTGAGAGAGCACACTTTTACTGTATGAGGCATGCTGGGAAAGGGAGTATGGCTTTTAGAAGTTCTCTTCCTTTCACCATTTCTCCCAGATCCGAATATGTGCAGCCCCACTGTCTTTTATTACGAATGCCCTTCCCCATCTGATAGCAATCCTGTTCTGTTACTTCCTTTCAACGGGGAAAGGAAATTATGTACAAGTATCTACAATATGTCCTTCCTCGGCCCTGCCCTGTGGTCAAATGTGTCACTAGGTTATAAAGTATTGCTAGAAAAACATCTGCCTTGGAGAATCAATCAAATTGGAATAATGTTATCTATAAATAAAGTTGATGCAAAGATTACATTAGGTGTCTGTGTGTGGTGGGGTGGGGGGTTGTTGCATGCACCTAAGTGTTTAGATGTGTGTAGACACCCCCCCCCCACACACATGCAAAGGTCAGAGCAGAATGTCAGGTGTCTTCCTTTATTATTCTCTGCCTTATTACCTTCAGACAGGGTCCCTGACTGAAAGAGAGGCATGCTCTCTTGGCTAAGCTCCATAGTCAGCAAGTACCCTGAATCTACCTACCTCCAATGCCCACTGCTTGGTTAAAGGGACATGTAGTCATGCCTGGCTTTTTATATGGGTGCTGGGGATTTGGGCACAGGTCCTCACGTTCTAGAGCAGGCACTTTACTGAGTCATCTCAGCCCCACATAAGGCTTTAAGCAAACTTGGTGGGCACGGTGCTCCTTGTCTCATATATTAATGTAGAAGACTGAGGTCTCATCAAAATACAGATGCTAACTCAATAAGTTAGGGACAGACACCCCCAGCCCAGGTTATGAGTAATTGACAACCTACCATCTCAAAGTAATACTGCTGGTCTATAGAGTAGTGGGAATTTACATAATACTGTGTGTGTGTGTGTGTGTGTGTGTGTGTGTGTGAGTGTGTACACTTATGTACATGTGTGTAAAATGCATGTGAAGCTGTTAGTATCAGTACTTAACTAGCCCTGATAGTATGCCCTGGGGACAGAAGGACACAGAACCTCACTATTAGCCAAACAGAGAAACTGAGGCACAGTTGAGCAATCCTATGACAGCGAAATGAATCCTGGGCTTCTCTGCTGCTTATTGTAGCCTCACCCTGTGAAGCTTCTATTTCTCTCCTGTGTGGGCTGTTACGATCCCTGCTGTTACTAATGGGAGTCACCCAAGCGTGTGTTGGGAAGGAACAGAGATCCTGTAGTGTTTTTATCTACTCAGCTAATAAAGCAATCTCATGTTTTGCTAAAAAGAAACTATTTCTTGACACGGACAGTATGACATGGAAAAAAAAAAGTCTGTGCTTTTTGATCCACTTATCAGATGACTATTTCTTCAACATTGAATCCGGGGTGTTCATTTGAAAAGAAAGCTGTGGCTCAGACACTTAGGAGACCTGAGTGGTTGGAACTGTAAAGCTGTAAAGCGACTCAGTGTGTTTTAAGATCAGGAGGAAGCCCCAGCTGGAAAGAGCCAGGATTCTTACAAAACAGAAGTCAACAACATTTCAGATGTGGGTAGGAGGTGTTTGTTTTATTTATACTCTTTTCATTTAGAGGTGGTGGGAAAAGGCTTTTTATTTAGTGAACTGCATCCTTTGTGGATCAAGAAGATTGCTTCTCTCCACTGATTTCTACTCCAAATATCAGCAGCACCATCTCCCATTTTCCTAGCCTCCTGGCTTCTTTCCTGAAACTTCTGGGTTCTTCTGGTTTCCCCCTTTAAATGTATTTTTTTTTCTGTTGTACCCCATTGCTACCATGTCCTAAGCTGTTGACACTCTATCTCTGGGCTCTGTCACTTGTACACCTCCTTGTGACATGCTAGAAAAGCAACGCTAGCTCGGCCTTCCAAATTTGGCCTGGGCTCCAAACAGTTCTGCTTTCCCAAAGCTCTTCTGCCACCCGTCCTGTAGTACTGATGGCACAGCTGTCACCAGGTTACTGCTGTAGCCTCCCTTTGGCTAGATAGTCCTGTGTTCTCTCTGTTAAAGAATATAGTGGGCTACCCTCAAGGGATGAGCATGGACAATGGCCAAAGGGCCCATTAAAGAGTCCAGTAGACTTACAGCATGGAGGTGGACAAGGGCCAGAGAAGCCATTGTTCTGATTTACATTTTTTTTTTTTTTTTTTTTTTTGGTCAGGTTTTGTATTATTTCTAAAGCCTCTGGAACAAACAACTTTTCTAAGGAAAGCTGTGTGCTCAGATGATTGACACATCTATTTGGGGTTGACTCTTCAGAAGAGGGCAATGCTTTGTTGTTGTTGTTGTTGTTGTTCTTTCTCCTAAAGAGAAAGTAAACAGGAACCTCATAAAGTTGAGGGCTCTTAGAGCCAGATATAGATGGTTATCAAACAATCGCCTGCCGAGAGTTCAAGATGGCCTCCAAGGCTAGGGTATGACTTGAGTATTATTCCTCTATCAGTAAAAGTAAAAGCCTGAGTTCTAGACAAGGGAGAGGCTGTGCCCTAGTCCAGCCAGCCAGGTAGCATCTTGCTCTGAAGTGAGCTGACTCCTGTTTCACTCCTACATTGATAAAGGAATTAGAATCTGGTGATTCTGAAAACACACAGCTTTCATAAGAAAGAAAAAAATACTTTGTTCTTAGAAATATGCTGGGGAAAACTAAATGAGAGATCACCTCTCATGTTAATAACTCTTAGAAAATAAAAATAAATATTGCAGTGGCTCTTCATCTCTATGCCTGAATGTCTCTCTGAATCAGCTCCCCGTGGGTTCCTATTTCTTAGACCTCCCCAGTATTCTCAAGTATAAATTAATCCAGAATGCTTTTCTGTCTTTGGCTTTACTTACAATGCTGTCTGTTTGCCCAGTTTTAGGATCCCAAGGCCCTCTCCATAGCTCTTGCTGGGGCTGCCTAAAGATACTTTCTGATTTTCATGCTAAATAATTCTCCCTTCTGATCTTTCTATCACTTGGATATTTTTAGATTGCAAGTGTGTCCACCTCCACCACCCACTGTGGCTCCCTACTGGGCCTGCTCAGACAAGCCATGCATATTTAATTCTTCTAATCTTCCCTTATCGGATATACCTACCAGTTTCTTAAAATTGTGTTGCTGTTCTTTAGACCTTCTCTTGATGGTTGATGCCCTGCGCTCCTGCAGATAGAATTTCTGAGATGGCATCTGAATCTCATCTCTCTATTTCATGCCTCAATTAAAGACAAGCAATGCAGAAAGGAAGAAAGAAAGAAAGAAAGAAAGGAAGAAAGAAAGAAAGAAAGAAAGAAAGAAAGAAAGAAAGAAAGAAAGAAAGAAAGAAGGAAGGAAAAGACTCCTATGGTAGGCATCACAGGTGTTACTCATTTGCAGTTCTGTCTTCTGGATGCCAGTTCCATTTCCCAGGCCCTTATCATTGGTAGGGCTTCCATTGTGACTAATTCTAGCAAGTGAACAGTGACTAATGGGTCAATTCCAAAGCAGTGAAAAACTTCAGAGGATTGTGTCTCTGGAACAGCAGCTGCTAATGTTTCAGGTAGTGGCTTCTGTGTTAGTCTGTAATCCTATGTAATAGTGAATAGAAAAAGCCATACCAAATTATGCTGCCCCTGTAGACAGAGAGAGTATACCCTTAGGATTTTAAAAGTTAACTCTACGAGCTATTGTAAAATAGCTGACTCTGTCCTTAGATGTGTCTACATCTTAATATGAATGGTGTATGTAAACTCTTTTAGATCCAGCTTCTGGCTCAGTTTGTCGTGTAACCCTGCGCCACTGTTGAAGCCAAAGCCTTCCATAGCCCTTTTGGACTCTAGCTCTGTCTCCATCTGCTTCTGCAGTGTAGGGTAAGAGCCATGCGACCTCCTCCCACCGATGCTCCGACAGAGCTTAGACCTGAGCAAGTCCTCAGAATGTAACATATGGAACAGAATGAATAAAAGATGGTGCGTGCTCTGAGGCATCCCCAGTCACACATGATATTTGATATTTATTACCAGGGCTACGAGGCCCCGGGCAGAGCTCAGAGAACCTTCAAGCCTCTTGTTTTATTTGAAGATATAGAAAGCGTGCTCTGGGGTAATCAAAAGAGCAGGTTGCTGTATTTTTGGTTTTGTCCTTGATCCTGGATCTTTGCTTTGATTGGATAGTCACCCTGCTTTGCGTGAAATGAATGTGTACCGAATATTTATCTTTTACTCCCCCACTTGTCTAGCGCTCCCCCCTGGAAGTTGCATGTCTTGCTATGCTTTCATGTTAACATCTCTAGTTTTATAGATTCTTTGGCCAGAACTGTACTTCGTAGGCTCCATGGTATTCCTCTACTTTGGCTATGTTAATGTTTCTACCCTTTATTCCCCCTTGAGAACCACAAACACCAGATCTTAATGGCAGCCTAGGTCATTTAGACTCTAAGTTATGGCCTAGAGATAAAACTCTTTAATTTGTTCTTCATTGACCCAAAGACACCCAGGCAGAGTGGCAAGCTGAAATTCCTAGTGAGTGCAATTGATTGCCAAGCCATCCTTAATGGGCAGCTCACTCTCCTATACTTGAATAATGAACAGGACCCTTCAATACTGTCTTTTAGAAATGTCATGTCCCTCCATTGGTCAGTTAATATTGTACAACCTTGGGCAAGTTGCTTAATCTCTTTGAAACTTAGTTTTCAAGCTATCACATAAAGATGAGGTCATATGAGATGATGCTCTTAGCATTTAAACATTTGCACCAGAAACTGACAGAATATTAGTCCCTCTGGAGAAATAAATGTAGCCTTTATTTTGGAATGTGTTTGTTTCGATTCAGTATAATAGTTGTTAGCCTCTGGGACACTCAGGGGCCTGGAGCTTTTATATTGGGGCTAATTTGAATAGAATTTTCACAGAAAGGATATGAGCCAGGCTTTAGGCAAAAGAAATGCATAGAACATCAGACACATATAAAAGGAAGCTCTGCATATAGTAGAAAGCTGAGCTTGTCTAGGACAAATTCTTGCTGGGTGTGAGAATATGAGTTGTCTTTCATTTTTTCTTCTGTGTTCTAACCCAAAATATTTATTTAGGCTATTTCCAGGAATAAGCATATATATGTATGTGTATATCTATGTGTGTATGTGTGTATACAAATACATACCTATATATACATATATATATATATATATATACATATATATATATATATCTGTGTGTATACATATGCATACATATATATACATATATACACATCTCTCACACACACATGCATGTGTTCAGTATATATAACTTGATAAATTATACAAGCTAAGGAATCTCATTCTCAAGGCCATAGGTGTGTCCATTGCCTCCCAAAGTTTCCTCTAGTCCTTTTTACTACTACTATTAAATTGTGTATATATGATAAGGGAAATAAGCATAAAATCTGCCTTTGAAGCAATTTTTAAATTACAATATGGTATTATTAGCTATAGGTCCTGTGCTCTCTGTTGAATCAGTCTGTAAAAATTATCTTTTGTTTAACTGAAATTTTATAGCTTTGCTATCTATCACATCCTTCTTATCTCTGCCCCTAACCCTAGCCACAAACATTTTCTTTTATTTCTCCATGAGAACCACATTTTGAAATGTGTGTGTATGTGTGAGTGTGTGTGTTTGAGTGCATGAAAGTGTGTGTAAGTGAATATGTATACATGTATGTGAATGTGCATGTGTAAAAGAAAATATGTTTCTCTCTCTCTCTCTCTCTCTCTCTCTCTCTCTCTCTCTCTTTCTCTCTCTCTCTCTCTGTGTGTGTGTGTGTATGACACAAAGAGGCTTTTGGATACACTTGAATAAAGTCTACAGTGCTGACTGACTACATGGCCCACAGTAAGCTTCTCATTTGATGACTTCATAGCATAGTGCAGTTGAAGCTGTTTATTGCATTTCTGTATTAAGGCTAAACAAATTTCTGTAATACCTGCTAGATGATTATGACCTGTTCTCACTTGTTCAAGTAAACATCTTTGGGTATTTGTCCACTTTCGGCTTCTTATTAGCTCGGGTTCTGTTGGGTTTTCATTAACCCCGGTGCATTTTCATTTCAATCTTACTCAATTTCTGTGACCACACAGTTGTGGTCTGACCCTTTACCTTCTGATATCTCTATTGTCTCTAAGTGCTTATTGAAGCTTTGCAGATAAGGAGAGAGGTTATATTCATTTTATGTTGCTATTATATCAAATTATCATAAATTCGGTGGCATGTAACTATATAAAACACCCTTTACCTTAGACAACATGTTCATAGAATTCAGAACTTTATAAGGCTTTACTGTTTTCTTGGGACAGAAAAACCTTTGCTCAACACCCCCATCTTCTACTTACACCTACCATAGCCTGCTAGAGGTGTGCTGTGCCCTCAGCTTCTCGGGACACTGGTAACACAAACACCAACTCCTGACCTCTGAGTTTTCCCAGGCCACCATGAATTTGCCAGGAGTGCAGGTCTATTGTTTTTGTGGTATGCACTTTTTTGTTTTTTTTTTCTCCTTATCTCCCCCTTTTTAATCTCGGAAAGCCTCCAGTATGGACAAGAAGACCCTCGTGGCCCCCATAGCCTCTGCTTTGTGTGTAGCAAATGTTGAGAATCATAAACTTTCTCCCTCGCAGCCCACTTTTCTGGATCATGGTTTGAGAGGCAAACCCAAGAAGACCCACTGGTTCTTCTTCATCTCCCACCAGACTCTACTTCAGAGGGAAAAACATGGCTCAGACTATTCCCTGGACGGCAAACCAGACCAGGAAAATCACTGAGAAGTGTTGTAGTCTTGTGACTTCTTGCCTGCCTAAGAGATTTAATTTTCCCCCGACACCTGGGTCTTAATATCAGCTGATCAAGTTGACTGTGTTTTCATGCCCCAGGCTTACAACTATAAAATTACTGTGTTCTGATTAATATCTCAAGGTGAAGTTCATACTCTAAATTAAATGTCATTTAGTTGTACGTGGAAGGATGGCATTGGGCCAGTGGAAAGGTTCTCATTAGCTTCCAAGATACTTTTAGAAGATCCAGATGAAATTTCAAGTATCTAATTATATTTGAGACCTGCTTGGCTAGTGTCAGAGAATATTCAATGCCTAAGTCGCCAGTCAACATGATTCCAGATTCAAGTCCATAAAAGTGAAATTACTGTCAACTTTTATGACTTCGCATGATTGACATGCAAATATTTCAGGTTTTGGGTTGCATAGGAGGCTTCCAGAAGATCTTCTGGTTCACACAGTTTTCTTCAAGTTTGACTATTTTGCATTGGTCCATGTGTGGATGGTGCGCTGAGCCTCAGACCTCCTTTTTTGCATCTGCTCATCATCTTGTGAGACCACCTCAGTGAGTGCAGTGCACAGGGATGCCCACTGACTTCTGAAACAATGAAGGAACAGCTGCCCATTTCTGAGAACATGTGCTCCTGGTGCCAAGCTATGACAGGAGGAAAGTCCTGGGCCACGTGAACACACCAGTTGTAGGTGTTCTGGCTGCTAGCTAGCAGCCAGCACCAGACACCAGAGTGAAGAAGGTTTAAAATTGATGCTTACTGCCATCTGGATACCACTTCGGAAGAGGCCCAAATAAGAATCATCTAAATGGGGGATGGGGAGGGGCTGGAGAAATGACTCAGCAGTTAAGAGCACTGGCTGATCTTCCAGAGGACCTGGGCTCAATGCCCAGCACCCACATGGCAGCAGTACAAGACTGTCTGTAACTCCAGTTCCATCAGGTCCAACACCCTCAGACAGACATGCAAGCAAAAAACACCAGTGAAAAATTAAAAATTACAAAAATATTACAAAAAGAATCATTTAAGTGAGCGTCCGTGATGCCCAGAACTGCATAGACTAGTAATTCTTGTTTCCCGTGGTGAGGATTAGAAGCAGAGTGCTGTACATACTAGGCAGTTGCTCTCCTACTGAGTGAGCATCTTCAATTAAATGATGGTCCTTATACCATTGTATTGACAGTGACACCGGTAGAGAAGGCACGGGAAATTGGAACAGCACTGGTCCAAACACAGAATCACAGAACCAACATTGAATTAGAAGGTGTAAAATAAAGCTCACAGTCTTGTGGATGCTGTTTTCCCACCTGTCTCCTTATCTTGCCAGGGCATCTTCACACATGCATCTATCTTGCCACATGCATCTTCACAAGATCTTCCTTCAAATTAGCTATCCACAATAATGTCTCTCACCAAAGCACCAAGGAAAGGCAAGCTGTGGTCTTTTTAGAAGGCACATTTCTCTTTTGTAGCAGGTAGCACATACTTCACCTCCCTGGATTGATTATGTGTGTTCGAGAATAGAAAGCTCGCAGAATGGATAATAAGAATTCTTCTGGACCAGCCTCAAGGCAAATGAATCTGGCAAGTACTCAGGATTAGGCTTGTTTGGAATCCAGGCTGCTTCTAGACATTTTTTTTTTTTTTTTTTTTTTTTTTAGTATTACACCATCCGAAACACACCAGTTTGAATATCGGCTACTTAGTGTAGCTCACTATGATGTGGGTCAGTGCTTTAGATTGTGCTCAGCTGGAATTTATCACATGTAAACGCTCAGCTGCAGATGGAGTCTGGCAAATGACTCGGACAATAGGGATAACAAAGCCACAAGCCTCTGAAACTTCATCAGGTTAGATTGACCTTGGCCATAGTTCTGAGAGAAAGAACAGAGCACTGTCCCTTCTTGTGGCTTAGGCTTGGAAGAGGCATACTGTCCTTTTCTGTTGCATTCTACTTGCTAACAGAAATTATATTCTCATCTCAGATAGAAAGAAGAATACACACACACACACACACACACACACACACGGAGGGGGGTTGTCCATAGCCATGGCTGTCTTGGAACTTCCTCTGTAGACCAGCTAGCTGATCTAAAACTCAGAGATCTGAGTTCTGGAATTAAAGATGTTTAAAGGGGTGTACCACCACTGCTCCGCCCACTGCCCTCTGCATTATCTTTTTTTGTGAGACGAGTTCCACACTTCGAAAGACCTTCACACAGAGATCAGTGAGCAGCTCCTATTAGAACCATTTATCTCTCTCTGGTCTTGATTGGCCAGGCTGCTAGTACTCATGCTGGCAAGTACTCAGGATTAGGCTTGTGGAATCCAGGCTGTTTCTAGATATATTTCTTCAGTATTACACCATCCAAAACACACCGGCTTAAACATCTGTGTGTCAGTTAACCACAGTGGGATGCTAGACATTTATTCACAAGGCTCAGATCATCTTTAAGAGAGATACAACCATGCTTGTGAGTGCTTTTCAAGCCCCATATTCCATGGACTCATAAAACTTGCATTTTTATGATACATGTCTATCTATTGTCATTAAAAGTCTCTCCTCCAGTGCTCCCATTACATTTGGGTTCTGTTTACAGCAGCCAATTGTATTTTATAAAGTATAAATTCTGCTAACAGTAAAACCAAATGTGAGTGGGCACAGAAGTAATATGACTCTCAGGGCTTCTATTTGCTGACAGAAATCTTTAGTCCTGGCAGGAAACCTCAACTGCCACTTCTCTGACAGAACAGGCTGACCAGTGTTGGAATCAGAGGCAGAGACTGCCTTACTCTAGGCGGTCTGAGGCATAGGAAAGAGGAGGGGTAAAGAACATGAATTAAGGTTTATCGTGGCAAGAGTCAGGTTTTATAAATTTAGATGTTCAGATGTGAAGTCAAACCTGAATCAGAACTTCAATTGCTTTTGTTTAGAAGGTGGAAGGTGGTCATTAATGAATGAGCCCAGAGCATTTCTCCTGCAGGGTAAATGTTCTCCCAGGATCCTATGCGGCCTTCTCAAGTACAGATTCTTATTTAAGCCATTAATTCTCTTCATGACCTGCTACTGGATATTAGAACCTGTTTCTAGTTGTGGTGTGGCTCAGCCTTTATCTCACACCTTTAATCCCCCTGGCTGGAATAAAGACACACCCTTAATACCCACCTTTAGTCCAAACCAATGAAGATAAAAAATGTAGAAGGAAGCACCCCTGCTTGAAAGTGACATCTAATTGAGTGGCAGACAAAGTGATTAATCAGAGAAAGATTTTCCAGAATAGGATCTGCCCAACACACATGAGAAAGAGAGAGGAAAGGAAAGTTACTTAGGAGAGAGACAGATGGTCCGAGAAGAAGAGAGTCCAGTAGAGGAATACGGTAGAGTTTGTGGAGAAAGTACAGCGTAGTTGAGAGGGAGAGTCGAGCAGCACAGAGGGAGAAGGAGGCAGTGTTACAGGGGTGGGGGGTTACAGAGACGGATTGAAGAGAGAACAGGCTAGACTCAGGTGAAGACAGAATGAACAAGAGAACTCGAAAAGATTAGGAAAGATTTCTAGAGTTAGTTTGAGGCCAAGCAGAGCAATTCAGAGGCCAAGAAAAAAGCCAGATTGACCAAGTCATCTGGGAGAGGAGTTTGAGCCAGAACAGCTGAGTTGTTCACCAGGAACAAGAAAGGGTGAGCTTACTCAGCAGCAAGTCTCAGAGGCTGACAACCTTCTAGGACCAGATTAGATTTGAAGGAGGCCAGAAGCTTTCCAGGACTAGGCCTAGGTTGGCAGTTGGAGGCAGTGAGCCCATCAATTGGAAGTGCATACATGCTCAACCAACATTCTTCTTGTATACTGATGTCACGTGCCTCATTTCTTTGAACTAAAAGCAGTATTGCAATACACATGTTCAAACACAGTGTTCTTATCACCTGTGTATGAGCTTCAAGAGGGCAGAGAGCTCTCTACCTATGTGTCTCCAGTGCCAAGAACAGTGGCTGGCACAAATAGGTGCCTAACTATGCTTCTCAGTGGCATTTTTAAATGAGTTGGTATAATGTTTCTCGTATTTTAAATTGTTTACAAAGAGGAAATTCCTAAGCAGCTATTTTCTCATTCAAGTAGAATATATAGCTTAGAAAATGCACCAACATATGTATTACAATATTACCAAAGTACCTGTTGGTGATTTTTTTCCTCTTTATTCTTATGTAGTGATCTCCTTTATCCCTCCTGGCTAACTTTTGGGTTGAATTCAATTTTACTAGAGACCAGAATAGCTGTGCCCACTTTCAGCGCCTCCTTGCTTGACATGTTGATCTCCTACCTTCAGTTTGGAGCCTTGGGGTACCTTTGCCGATGGGCTTCACTGAAGTTAACAGACACTGTATCACCTAGTCAATCCAATCACCTAGTCTACATCTCTATAGTGGTGAGTTGAGGCCATCTGCACTTAACGTTATTTCTGAGAGGGATTACTACTTTTTGTGATTTTACCAGTTGCTTTTCTAGCTGTCTGCCTATTGTTTGTTTTTTCCCCCTTTCCTTATGAGAAGATCCTTGACTTACTGTGTCAGATGTGATTCATTTTCTCATGTTTCTCTCATGAATTTGTTTTTTTTTTTTTTCTTGTGCTGTCATGGCTGAGATTATCTTTCTCCTCTGTTTACATTTTCTTAAATATTCCCTAGTGCCAACATCATGTTCCTAGATTGCTTCAGTTTCTGCATGTCTTGAGATGGCCTTAAGATTAAACATCACGATAATCTAACCATCCAATCAATACCTGAATTTAATAGTTAGTTCTAAAACTAAGAAATACAAATGGCCAATAAATAATTGTATGTATATTCAATATCTTTTGCTATCAGGAAAATGTGTATTCAATCTACACTGAGATTCTAATTCACACCAGTCAGCCTGACTATCCTTAAGAAAACCAATGGCAACAAAGACTGGCGAGGTTGTTGGGAAGGAGAAACTATTACACACTACTGATAGGAATAACAGTTTCGTTAGCCAGCATATAAATCAATAGAGAAGTTTCTCAAAAGTCCAAATATAGTATTATCATATGACCTGGTTATATCACTTCTGGGTATGTACCTAAAGAGCTGTAAGTTGGCATAGTATAGAGATATTATTACTAGAAATTTTGGAAATCCCTACCTGGGGTGCCTCATGTTACTGGGGAAACTGAGGTTCTTTTCAATGTCTCATTAATAAACAAATTTAAGGATGGACATAGAAGAAAACTTGGAGACAATTTTGCTACCATTAGAAAGAAAGAAAGAAAGAAAGAAAGAAAGAAAAAAAGAGAGAAAGAAAGAAAGAAAGAAAGAGAGAAAGAAAGAAAGAGAAAAAGAGAGAGAGAGAGAGAGAGAGAGAGAGAGAGAGAGAGAGAGAGAGAAAGAAAGAAAGAAAGAAAGAAAGAAAAAAAGAAAGAAAGAGAAATGGGGCAAGCAAGTCCTACATCTCAGCAGCTGCCTGAAGGAGGGAGATGGGGAAGAGAAGGAAAGAAATCCATCAGAGAAAGAACCATACAGCACAAAATGCTAGGGAGGGCGTGCAGAGCTCACTTATCCTTCCAGGTCTGAAAGACAGAGATAGAGAAGAAGAAAAGGGCAAGCTATACCTTTCTGACCAAGGACTCAGAAAGGCAGAACAAAGAGAGCTTTGATTTGATGATCCTTTCACAACTATATTAGGGCAACTGCTTAGGGTGGGTTCTGGATAGAAATAGTACATTATGTCATTAAAGGGACAATCATTCCTCCACTGTTCTTGAGCCCAGGTGACTGACTGTCCCCCACTGAACTAAGTCATTGTTTAAAATCAACATTTTTACTTACAATAACACATTTCTCCATTAAATAACACTATAATAGAATGACTTGATGACTTTAAACAGAAGAACAAAGAGGACAGTTTCAGGTTATAGAACCTATCTCCTAACAAGGATTTTGAATACAAGGTCATGTTTATCTAAGTGGGTGAGTTGGACAAATATATCCAGCGAGTAATCATGTTGAACTGCTGGTCAATGCAATCAAAAAGGAATCCTGACTTCCACAATCATGGCCTCAGAGGAGTAATACATGCTGGATTTTTTTTTTCTTTTTTATGAAATACAAAATTTCTTGCTACATCGAAACATATAAAGTTGATGGAATAACCTTAAGAGAGAACAATGACTTCTCTCACTTGGAGGTAGATTTCCCTTCCTTTCCCTTCTTTTATTAACTTTTAAATTTATTTGATTTTTATCTCACTTTTGTCTAGGAGGAAACAGTTTTCTTATGTTGCCTCAGCAGAGCCCTAACCTTAAGTGTTATTACAGCAATACTTGTCTATACATGTTTACTGCTGAACTATTCAGAATAGATAGCAATCTACAAATGAGTGGGTAAAGAAAGTATGATACATAGAATGGAATTCCATTAGCCACAGAGGAAAATAAAGGCATGGTGTTGGCCGCAAATGGTTGAAACTGGAGTTCATCATCTTAGAAGAAATGGCCAACTCAAACAAATTCTGTGTTTTTCTCATATTCGAAAGGATATGAGATATCTAAGTATGTGTTTATGTGCTTGTGTGCCTGTGTACTTATGTGTGTGTGTGTGTGTGTGTGTGTGTGTGTATGGAGGGGAGGGCATGGGAGTAGAAATGGGATTATGCAGAGGAACAACCTTAAGGAAACAAGCAAAAGAGAGAGTAAAGGATACATGATGAAAGAAGGTAGAACTATCTGTTGGGGGAAAGGAGGGGGAAGGGAAGAAAAGTGAGGTGGAAAAATAAATGGGGATAAATTGTAACAACATGCATATATGAAAATTCTATCATGGAACTTGTTACCTTGTTTGTGGTTTGGATATAGTTGCAGTTGCTGTGACTAAAAGCAACTTGGAATGGAAAGGGTTTATTTTAGATTATAGGTTATATATAGGTCCATCCTCAAGTGAAGCCAAGGCATGCTAAGCTAGCTTTTTATATAACCAATGCTCATTTGCAAAGGGATGACACTGTTCAAATTGGACTGGGCCCTCCTACATCCAACGATTTAAAAAAAAGCTGCAGATGTTCTACAGGCCATTCTGATAGGTGTTTACTCTACTGAGTTTTCTTCTAACCCAGTGATACAAGTTTGTGTCTAGTTGACAATAAAAACTGAAAAAAAAGATAAGACCAAAAGGTGGGTGTGGCAGCGCACACCTTGAATCGCAGCACTCTGGATGCAGAGCAGAGACAGGAAGATCTTTATGAATTAGAGGCCAGCCTGGTATAGATAAAGAGTTCCAGGATAGCTAGAGTTGCAAACAAGACTCTTCCTTCAAAACCAAAAAGAAGAGAACATTTTCCTACAAAGTACCTAATAATAGTCAGGTACACACCCACTCTAAAGCCAAAATATTAAAGCCAGGACAACTGCTTGATGTGCCCATCCAGGGTAACAGTCTCTGGGCAGCTGTCTTGTTGCAGTAATTTGAGGCTCTGTGTTATCTGTGTTATCATGACCTGTTTCTTCTTTACAGTCATTAGCAAGCCCCATCTTTGCCCATGTCTATAACATACCATTGTGACTCAGGTTTGTACCTTCAGACACCTTGAGAGCTATGGGGAAAGTTCCCGGATTGACCTCCATGAACACTCTGTGCCTTCCTGATGCTGCTAATGAGCTCAGTTTAGATGTGTACTCACAATGTCTTTCACAGTCTTGCTGAGAGAAGCTCAGTGTGTTGTGACTCAGGCGTCACATTTAATAGCACCTGTCAGCACTACCCTGAGCCATCTCAGCAGAGTTCAACCCAAAGCCTCTGATGGCCACCTCCCTGTACTTCCATCTGGGGTTGCAGAAGAAACAGCTGGGCAGTTTGTCAACAGTTTTTGCTCTGCTAAACTGAAAAGCTTGTAATTCTGCTTCCAAAACTAGAGGTTTTGGACATTTGCATAATACTTCCTGCTCTTGTTTGTTTGTTTGTTTGCTTATTTATTTATTTTGGCTATGTCCTACCTTGATCACAGAGCATTTCTTTGCAGTATCATTCTTTTACAAAAGAAGTCTTCCTTGTTTATTACTTTGACCAAATAACACTGATCAGAAATGGATTCTCACCGAAGTTCTCCTAGTTCATTTTCTGTATGGTTCGTTTCCTCTCTTGTGCTGTATGTACATATATTCTGATTGACACAGACCTGAACTGCTTTCTGTCCTCTTCCTAACCTTTTGTCTTACTTTCTTGGAAGATTACTATTGACATCTTATCTGTGGGTCCTACGGATGCTTCTCTCTCTCCTGCATACCCCCTTTCTATTCCCACTGGCTTGTGAATTAATTCTCCCTGATGTCTAGTATAGATTGGTGACAGTGCCACTGAGAAATGTACCTAGACTAAGCAGAGACCTGAGCATCTCATGTATATTTATCATCCCTCGAAGCCCAATAGAATGCTACTTACATATGCTGTAGTTTATGCAGTGGAATGTTTTACACCTCAATGCCCTACATTTGAAAAAGCTAACCTGTGACTGAGTGGCCATCTTTGATGAGAACATGAGATCCAGAGATCATCAGTGTCCCAGCTTGTCCTCTGTTGACCTATGACTTGAGTGATGACCTGTTGTGACATCTGGATTTGATTCCACTTCCGTTTCTGTTTGGGGTCAAAAGGCAGCTTCTTTCCCTTGGTTTTATAGATTCAGCTTTTCACCAGTGGTCTATAAACTCTGCGGGGACTGGACAGGAATTCATTGGAAAATGCATGAAAAGTTCAGAAATAAACCTGACCCCATTTCAATCAGAAAAGCAACAGGAGCTTTTGACGAAATCCCAGGCACTTCCTGGGTACAGATTGATTGGCCTGCTGTGGCCATTACCAATAGAAACAGGCCATTCCTCTAAGGTCAGTTTTTGCTCTGATAGGGGGCTGCCTGGCTGTGCCACTGGGGGAAATTACATTCAGATAGCACAATCTAGTTCAGGGTTCTGGATACTTATGTACTTGACTTAAGGCTGTGTTGGTATACTGAACTCTGACCCTTCTCATCTCTGCTTTCTTTACAACTGAAGTGGGGAATAGGCTGAGAATCCTTTTGGATGACTCCATACTGTAAAGAGCTGATGAGAATGCCCTTAAATGCTTTCAGATCCATCTTCTTTTCTTTTTCTACCCTTACAAAAACCTCCATGTTCCTTATAAAAACGTATGTGGTTGCCTAGTAAGCAGGACTGCCTTTGGTCTGTCATCGGTGTAGCTCCCCATTGTCCAATCACAACAATCACTTCCTTAGAGAATGTCAAATCTCAATCATGGGCCAGATATGGTATCATGAGTCCATAATTCCAGTAATTAGGAAGAAGAGGCAGGGGGATTTCTGTGAGATCAAGGCCAGCTTTGGCCATACGGTAAGTTCCCGGCTACCCTGGACAACATAATGTGATACTATCTTAAAAAGCTAAATTAATTAATCATGAAATTACTTCCATACACTCAGTATAAAATTCAAAGCATCCATATAAACCCATTAATACCCCCCTAAATTTTGTCCCATAAAGCCGTCTCAAAGGTCACATGAACAATGTCAGTGGGAAATAAAGTATGAGAGCCCCTCACAGGCTGAAAGCCCCCACAGAACATACCATACTAAGTAGACTTGAAAGCCAACCCTGTTTTCTCACTCATTAAATATTTTGTTCCACACTAGCCCTGATAGTCTAGGCACCTATGGAACAAGTATGTTTTTATATTTAAGATTAGAATTCTATGCATTGGTTTCCTATTTACCCATAGTGAGTCGATAGAATGATTTACCATCAGACTTAATTATGCAAATTAGGTTTTTTTTCTGCCATATTCCTTGTTGGTCTCCACAATCAATCCAATTTCTGTCATATACCCACCCTCCTCATATCTCCTAGCAACCACTCTGTATAGGTCTTTGCAAGGAGCTGAAGCAGTTTGCTGTGCAATGGAGGTAGAGATCTCTAAATAGACCTGCTATTGTTAGGTGTTGTGAGAGCTGCAGAAACCATCCTAGTGGCTACCTTCGGGTCCTAAACTCCAGGAAATCTTTCTGGAAAGAGACAGTGAATTAGTAAGTTTGTATGTGGATCAATCAGAGAAAGCACCTGTGTTGACTCAGCTCGAAAGTTAAAGGTCCATTTCTAGTCTTAGCTTTGTATTTTGATGGTAGAGAGGAAGCAGAAACCTTAGCTGCTGGCATCTGCCTCTTCTTACTAAGTCATCTGCATATGCCAACCTTGGAGGATCACGGTACCCTGCTTTTTAGTGACTATACCACAGGAAGGAGGCTGCCCTTGAAAATAGTGATTATACTAAGGAATGCTGAGTATAGGAGAAATAGTTTTCCCCAGGGAAGAACACACCAATTTGTTATCCAGTACCCAGTGGTCAGCCCTGGACACATACATTCAAGTAGCATTATGCAGACTGGGCGGGTTATACTTATGTATTTCAAAAAGAAAGGGTGGCTGTGTAAACCTAAGTGATGGCAGAGAGTGCCTCAAGAACTGAGTGATGACCAGGAAGGAGTTCATTGCTGAGGATGATGCCAGTGGATGTCATCCTAAGATTCAGAGACTGAGAAAGAATGACAAAACTTTATAAACAAAATTAAAACTAAAAAACAAACAGCAGAACATGTAGAGTCTTTTAGCACAAAGCACAACGTTGTGGACAACTATTGCCTAAAGAATAGGCTCAGTGAGACAGGACAGAATGCACTTTGACAAAATGTGTGGGCGAATTCTATAACCCAGCTTTGGGGGTTGTGCCTTCCATGTATTTACTATGGCAGGCACACTTAGAATAATAAGTCTGTTCATTGTGTTGGTTAAACACAGCATTAACCTTACAGGAGTTTATCTAGCCTTCTGCTTCTTTTCTAACTCAGTTGTACCCAGTCTTTCAAGAGATAACTTGAAAAGTTAAAAACACACCCACAGTAACATCCCTGACATTTGTTCCTGGCAGAGCCGGTCTTCAAAACTCTACAAAGTAAGTACATCTGAAGATCTCCACAAATGCCTTGACTGTAGAGCTTGGAGAAAAGTGTCTTTAATTGACCATAGGGCACGTAAGTTCAATTTAAATTCTAAAGTGGAAGTGAGGTAAACCTTGAACAATTCCAGCATATTGATTTTTTTTTTTTTTGGCTTAAAAAAATTAAAGAGGAGAAATGTTAACTACAAAAAATAAGGCTGCTTTGTGAAACCTTACCTGAGCTGCTATTGACGTTAATGCCTCACGACCAAATATCACTGCTTTCCCACAATTCAGTGTTCATTTACATGTCCCAGATTCAACTAATGTCTTGATCAGAGAGAATTAGAATTATCCTTTAGCTTTCAAATACTTGTATCATTTGCAACTCTCAAGTTTTCCGTAAATTCCCACATTAGATTCAACCAAAAGACCACATCTGCCTGGATTTATCCTTGCCAGCCCCATTGGCCAGGTTATATGATGGATGGTTCTGGCTGTAAATTTTCACAACATTCAATGTATATCTTTTATACTAGACCTACACACTGTTTTGTGTGGTTGTAATTACAGTTTCATACGACTGTCTAGATTTCATATGATATGCTTTGGATTGACACCAAGTCAAATTCATCTTCTTCTTTTCTAGAGCAACCAGGACATGAGTCAATGTAGATGGTCCTGGTGCTAATCGGATCAATGCTGTCCACATCTCTGTAGCTACATCTTAGCAGAGTGGGCAGTTCATGATGTATCCCGGACATAATTTCCACAGAGGTCCAAGGGCAGAGCAGCTGAGGTCAAATTTTCTGTAATTTTCCATCCTTATAAGCCAAATAGGACTATGTTTGAAGATCCTGTAGGTATGCTACAAAAATTAGGTGAGGTCACAAGACTGAACCCTTACATTTATAGGGCTAGTGCCCAAACAATAAGAAGAGACGGCTGTGATCTCTTAGGACCAAGTCCTCACCTGGAACTAAATATTACCTGATGCACTGTTGGTTCTTCAAACCCCCAGAATATGAGAAAATTTACTTCTGCAGCTTAAACCACTGGTCTTGTATTTTGTTTTAGCATCTGGAGCTGACTAATGCTCTCAGCAACTTCATTTCCTTGGTGAACATGCCGACAGGCTTCTACACAGCTGGTTCAGTGGGTTTGATGATAGTGGTATTTGTTGTGTCATCTGAACTGGATAATTCCCCATCAGAAAGCATCCATTCTAGCATTAATGAACAATGAGCTTCCATTGGCAGCCAGGGAACAGTAATTAACCCAGCTTCCCCAGCCTATTGAATCTAAAGGCTCCAGGAAAGTTTGCAACTAGAGCCCCCTCATTTCCATGTTCCCTTCCGGTAGCACAAGATAAAAACATGTAATAGGTGGCCCTCCTGGGTTCAAACCCTGCTGAGACATATGCATGGCAAGCTTGCAAAGGAAGTAACTTTTCAAGCAGAATCGCTGAGAACACTGTTGGCTATACTCCGGGAGGGAGGTCTTTGTGACAGGATGAACCACCAGGCTGGATTAGCTAGTGGCATGAGGCTAGACGTCAGGATGTTTCATTCGTGTTTATGAGATCATGGGCTGGTCCTTAGAAAACTGGAGATAGTCTGTCCTGTTTTATTAGAGCTCGTGACCATTGCTGAGGACATACTGACTTGAATCTAAACATTAAAACCTTCTGAAGCCCCAAGCACTGCAGATAATGAAAACCGTAAGAGTCCTACTGTTAGTTCATCTCTTCTTGGTTATGACATGCACTAGAAGGTAGGCTTGGTAGGGCTAGAAATTTGGCCCCAGATTCAGATGTCTATGGCCTAAGAATATCAAGCCTAGCTAGGCAGTGGTAGCACATGCCTTTAATTCCAGGACTGTGAGTCAGGGGCAGGTGGATCTCTGTGAGTTCAAAGCCAGCCTATTCTACAGAGTGAATTCCAGGACACTGAGGGTTACACAAAGAAACCCTATCACAGACAAAACAAAACAAAGACTGTCAAGCCTACTGTGACCTACAAATTTAAGTTTTCAGTGTGGAATGAAGTAAGACATGCCTAGAAGCTGAAGGTGATTGGCCCAATAAGATCTTTGAAAGGGGAGTATTTTGTCCCTTTCCAAGGAAAGAGAGAGCAATCACTCTCAGAAGCAGGCAAACCTTTGCAAAAAAAGTTAGACTTACCCAACATAGATGAAAAAAATATGTGTGTATTATTCTAACAAGAAAGGAATGGCATCCTGAGGAAGGCTCCTGTGGGTTGCCTCCAAGAGTCACTAGGCATGGATGCTCTTTGAGTGGGAGGCTTCTGTTCATTTGCAAATGTGATGACATTTTCAGCTTTTTGTACCAGGAACAGAAGCACCTTAGGAAGCCCAGGTTGAATGCCTTCTCCCTAGAGAGTAGCAAATGAGGTTAATCCATTTATTGATGGAGGGTCTGGGAGTAAGGATTGGAGGAGGTTGGGGTAGAAAGAGAGCATGTTTTGTGGCCATGACATGACTGAGAGAAAATGTTTGCATTTGTGTCCTTCCTCCCACATGATGATTTTCTCCAGCCATGACAGGCATAAGACTTAGAGAGCATGCCCCGTTTTGTAAAAAGCTGTGGGGTATTTGTGTCCTCTTGACCTGAGGGAGTAGGCACAGAAATCAATGACTGTGTTTGTAACTAAACCCCTGGGGATGAGACATTTGGTACAAGTTAGGGATTCAATTCAACAGCACATCTGATAAAAAGGGAAGTCACTGTGGTCAAACCATGGCCTTGTGTAAAGGGTGAAGCCGATGGTGATTTCAGAACGGCTTAATGTCGCTGACATTGCCTCCCAGAGTGGTATTTATTCACATAACACAGGGCAGCTGTGATTCGAGTGAAGGATTTTCTTCACAGAAGTCTTGAATCTATGCTCAGGCCAAGAAAAGTCGAATCCAAAGAAGCTGGGGCTGAATTTGTGCCTCAGTTTCCAGGATAGGAGAAGAAACTATGATGAGCCTAATGATCACCATGGAACTAGATACTATGTCAGTGCTCTGACCTGGGCTCCATTCACCATGCCTCCATTTCCAGTGTTCAGGGCCCATCTATCAGCATGTAAGTACTGGTTACAAACCAGCCCAGTGTGTGAGGAATCATGGAAAATCCTGAAGTTGATTAATGGGTGACTATTATGTCAGGTCACTGGGAGATTGCTATTGGGTTGGGGTCCTTTATCCTCTTGTAGGTAATGAAGCTGAAGCTGATTCCAAATGATGCAGTAAACAAACGGGCAAAAAGAGCAGTTCCATGGAAGAAGTGAGAAATCCTTTCCCGCTTAAATTGGAGGATTGTTTTCTCTAGGTTGACCAGCTCTCTGGCTTGGAACAAGGACTTGGTTTCACTCCCAAAGCTTTCATTCCATGCACACCTTTATGGAACCTAAGCTAAAAATTCAAAGGCAGAGAGACCTGTGTGCCACCCTTAAACACCTACAGAGTTTCTTATCTCTGTGAGAGCCAGAAGGATATCTGGTGGGGAGAAGTGGCTCAGTGAATAAGAACACTTGCTGTATTTCTGGAGGAACTGAGTTCAATTCTCAGCACCCACATCAGATGACTAACAATTATCTGTAACTCCAGCTCCAGAAGGACTCTTCTTGTTTCTTCAAGGACATAAATTCACATGTACATAGACACACACACACATGCACACACACACACACACACACACACACAAACACAAACACACAAACACACACACACACACACACACACACACACACACAAGTAAAATAAATATTTTTTTAAAAAAAGACTGGTTATTTGTACAAGTACCATGTATGTATAGTTTCCTTTCTCCATGTAAGTCCTACTACTTGACTGACCACAGTGTTTAGACCTTCTACTTATGCTTAGTCTTGTAGAGTGTTGTCAACTCTACTCCTAAAGGAATAGTTTCCAAAGCTGAACTAGGTTTTCATTGGGTATGTTCTCGAGAAAGAAAATTGAAACCGGCAGGGTCTACATGTCAAGGCTGACACAAGTAGTTCTTGCATGTTTAGGCTCTGATAATTCCAGTGTTTGGTAGGACTGATGGGTGCCACAGCCAGGAGGAGGAAGGACAACTGCTGGCAGTAAGCGCAGGAAAGCTGGACTGGGTGTATTCAGGTGGCTGGTTTATTCCTGGTTCGAGCATCCTGATCTCATGTATGTAAATGCAGAGACTGACTAATCTGTGTCCTCCCTGAAGTCCTCTGTGAAGGCTCCATGTTTGAACTGAGATCTGAATGTCAAAAGTGGCCAGCAAATTCAGGCAAAAGCATCCCAGAAAGAGGAAGTAGCTACTTCACAGAACCTGTGCAACCAGAAGATTTTAGCACATTCCAAAAATCAACACCAAGAAACAAAGTTTAAAAAAAAAATCAGTAGGTTTGGATTTTAATGACTGAGCCAGTAAGTGAAAAACCCCAGAGCAGTGGTCAGAGGTCAGGACTGTGACTGTCAGCTCCCACTGCATACCCGAAAGCATCTATAGAAATGCTCCTACAGTTGGCCTGACATAGAACCCATCTACTAATGGCTTTGGTTTCGTTGCTGTTGCTACTACCCTCTTATTGTTACTTTAGGTTCTCCAGCTGATCATAATTACAGACTAAAAATCACTCACACAGTTCTATTAGGTAAGAACTTTGGATTTTATTTTTAAGAACAATAGAAAAAGATAGCTGCATGTGGTGACTCACTCCTGCAATCCCAGCACTTGGTCTCAGAATCAGAAGTTCAAGGTCAGCCTCAAGTAAATAGCAAGTTCAAGACCAACCCAGGCTACATGGAACTCGAGGGCTAGAAGCGAGAGGACAATGGGAAAGCACAAAATTCTAAATAGGTTATGTGCTTTGGTATCTAAGATTACAGTGAACCACAGAATGAAGGCTCACGGGAGGCAAGGATGATGGGAGTTACATGCTACCCATGGAAAACAATCATGGAGTCCATTTGGTAGGCAGAAGTGTGAAGATATTCGAAGCAGTGTTAATCTGTAGCCTTCCATCTGATTTGTGGATATGGTAAAAGATGAATAGCTGATAGAGCTTGGATTGGAATAAGCGTATACTGTGACAACTATGGGGACTGGGGTTAACAAGTATTTTTGTATGAAGGGGGAAGAAATAAAAATTGTGCTTCTTTCATGTTCTATTTAAGATACATGTGAAATTGTAATGCAGTGGGGGGTTGGATGTTATGTTTGGGACTTGCAGAGTTCCTTCCCCTGCAAGAACAGAGAACTGAACAGGCAGGGAAAATGGAGGACTAAGCCTCTGGGAACTGGAAAGTAGCAGGACTGTGTATTCATCCTGAGGGAAGCGCAAGCCTGTAAGTCTGCTGAATTGGCACTTATAGGGCCCCTGGCTCCTCCACTTTCTTCTATTAGTTCTATTTAGATATCTGCCATTTGTGTGCATATATGGTCTCTCTCTCTCTCTCTCTCTCTCTCTCTCTCTCTCTCTCTCTCTCTCTCTCTCTCTCCTTCTCCTTCCCTCCCTCCCTCCCTCTGTCCCTCTCCCTCTCTCCCCCCCCCACAAACACCATGACTTCCTGCCTTTCTCTCTCAATGTCTTTTGGGAACAAGAAGCAACCCTCTCAGAAAGGATTCCTTTTTTTTTCCAGTGTGTGTGTGTGTGTGTGTGTGTGTGTGTGTGTGTGTGTGTGTGTGTGTTATATTCCCCTAACTCTGCTTATAGATTTACAAATTTGTTCTGTGGTCAGCACATATACAGTCACTTGAAGGAATTAGGGAAAAAACCAAAACTATGTAGATGATGTCTTTGGTATTTCAAACCATGGGCTGGGATTTTCTTTGTTTTTTTCTTTCTTTTTCTAAAGAATTATTTATTTATTTTATGTATGTAAGAACACTGTCGCTGTCTTCAGACACACCAGAAGAGGGGATTAGATCCCATTACAGATGGTTTTAAGCAATCATGTGGTTGCTGGGGATTGAACTCAGTGGTCAGTGCACTTAACCACTGAGCCATCTCTCCAGCCCGGACTGGGATTTTCTTAAGAGCAAGAATGAACACCCTTTTTGGGGAGGGTGGTTGTCACCCTCTAGGACAGTGGTTCTCAACCTTCCTAATGGGCTGCAACCTGTTAAAACAGTTTCTCATGTTGTGGTGACTCCCCCACACATGAAATTATTTTCTCGATACTTTATAATTGCAAAATATCTTGATATCAAAATATCTTTCTTAATTTTTAAGAAACTGAAGTAGAAAGAAATCGAACCACGAGTTTGTGATATGTAAACTCCAGTCAATTTATTTATTTTCCTCTTAAGAATGAAATGGACTAGAGACTACTGTGTGGTGTGGGAAGGGGTGGAGGGCAAGGATAAAGACTACAGTAATGGCCCAGGATCGTTTTCTGTTGTGACAGTCAAAGGTAAATCAATCAGCCATGTCATTGGAATCAGTACCTGCTCAACCACTCTTTCCAGGCTCCGTCCAGCCTGCGTCGCTGTCCAGCCTGCGTCGCTGTCCAGCCTGCGTCGCTGTCCAGCCTGCGTCGCTGTCCAGCCTGCGTCGCTGTCCAGCCTGCGTCGCTGTCCAGCCTGCGTCGCTGAAAATTCTCTGGCACTATGGATCCTTTGGGTCCCTTAATGATTATCATCATTTGAAAACTTCAGGTTCGTCAAGCTCAACTTCAGTATTTGAAACAGCAGAGAGATACCTCTAATAATGGAAACAATCCCTGTAGTTAGAGAATTAAGACTAAAATAATGGAAAAGCGTGTCCTGGTGGCTAAAGATACAGGAGATGTGAAATCTTCCACCAGCATGGCCACAGATTATTTGTGACCATGGGAAGAGTCTTTCCAGGGGTTCCTGATGAATTTCTGCATCCTAGAAATCTATCAGTAACTTCCCTCCTCAGTGGCCCATGGATTGGCTGACCTCTGACAGCCATCTTGAGTCTTGTGAAGAGAATACTGGGAAACATGAAGATTCCCAAAGAGTAAATGTGGATTTGACTTGAAGATCGTCAAATTTCATCTGAACACTTTCATAAGAATGAACTGTCCACCAACAATTCAGTTCTCCCACCTTATTTAAAAGAACTGGGGTGATGTCTATGGTACAATATTCCATGGTTTATAAACATCTTTTAATTTCTGAACAAGGAGCCATTTAAGGTACTGTAGGCACTGGGAAAACAGAGTCTCTTGGTTCAGGAATCAACAAATCTTTCCTTAAGTCATGTCCTTTAGTTATTTTTCTTCCTCAAAAGACAAAAAAAATTAAGGTGGATGTAATTAACTTGTCACCTGATGGATATTTAAAAAATATTTTAAAAGATTTATTTATTTATTTCATGTATGTGAGTACACTGTTGCTGTCATCAGACACACCAGAAGAGGGCATCGGATCCCATTACAGATGGTTGTGAGCCACCATGTGGTTGTGGGAATTGAACTCAGGACCTCAGGAAGAACAGTCAGATGTCTTAACCACTGAGCAATCTCTCCAGCCCTTAAAAAAAGTTTTTAATAATAAATCACCATGAGATTTTATTTTTATGTACAACTTGGAGGAAGTACAAAAGTTTGTGTGGTACAACTATTATGAAACTTCTATTTGTGTCCATTTAGATACAAGAAAAATGCAGATGATGATAAATTGTATTTATTCTAGCAGTTGCTCTCTCTGTAACTCTGAGAGCTTCCTGTGCTTCGTGCTTTGTTTGTTTGCCAAACAGATCCTGTTCGAAACCCTTGGCCTTCACGTCTTAGAATTTGATTGGGAAAATGTTATCAGGGATTGGGCTCTCTCTTTCTCTCTCTCTCTCTCTCTCTCTCTCTCTCTCTGTGTGTGTGTGTGTGTGTGTTTAAACGTGTAATAACCGTGTGTCACTTATCCAGTAAAACATAAAAAGAAAAGGCACGTTCTGACACATTTTTTTCTATAGGAGGTGCGGCAAATGCTCAGCTCTAGGTGACTGAGGATCAGTCTTTGACACTTTAGAGATGCTGTTAAGATATTTTTATCCTAGAATGCCTTCTGTTACTTTTACCTTGACTCACATAGTTGACCTATCTGGGAACTTCAGTTTTCAATCACATACACCTATTGATTAAACACTAGCTGTGTGCAAGTTCACCACCAGGCTGCCACTGGGCTGCAGACAGGAGGTATAATAACCATGTTCAGGACCCATGGTCTACTTGTCAAAGTCAGATTCTCCTGATTAATATCTCCATAATGCACTTCAGTGGTGTAAGTGCATATGATAATTGAGCTGGGATGGACGTAGAGGAGAAACAGCAGAGAAGAGTCATCCAGGTCGTCTCAGGGGACCGGCAGGGACAAGAAAAAGAAGATTGGGAATTGTAGACAGGGGCAGCATCCTGCCTCCCCTAGTACACTCCCTAGGTTCAGCCTGTTCTTGACTTGTATTTGAGCAACTTGAACTTTACGTTAGGTACTGCTGCAAGCCATGCAAAGAGTAGGTGGTAACTGAAACCAGAATGTGTTGGGAAGATGGGAAGTCAGACAGCAGCACTATGAGACTTCAGAGAACAGAAGACTCTTGGGGGGCAGGGTGGGGAACACAGCTTTGTCTGATGCTCCCACGTCTCAGTGCTCCTGAAACTCTGCAACGGGAAGACTTGGGTATTTACTTCTTTATAAGCGTTGGGGGTAAACAGAGCTTCTCAGGAAAGGTCAGAACGACTCAGGGAGAGAAGTACATTATTCCCACATCTGGGTGGCAGCAACTGAGAAGGGACCTTGAACTTTAAAAGTGTGCACGGCGGATGCCAGGCTGCCTAAGAGGGAGGGGAAATAGAATTGGGAAGAAGAACACACTCAGCTTCTCCCCCGGTTGTTTTCTCTGTTCCTTCCTGTTGCTCTGTTGCCACTTACATGTTTGATAAGAGGTGATTAGAACCAGGAGGGTGTAGAGGGACAAAGACACAAGATGGCTACCACTACATGCTTCAAGTTCCTACAAGGTTCATCGTCTTCTCAGAACTCCTATGCTGGATGAGGAATTGCTTTTTAGCACTTGTAAGGTGACCTGTGTGGGATGCTGGCTTGATTTCCTCTATGTGGCTGTCATCATTTTTTCTTATGGCCACGCCTCCCTTTCAAGACCAAGACTTTGGTAACCTTGGACCTCTCTCACAGAGAGCTAGTTCGGAAACTGTCCTCAAGTGCTTGATTAACTGAATTGTCTCTGAGTTTTGCACCAAGTGTCTCAACCACACAGTCATGGCAAATGGTAACATGGTATGCAGAAGGTCCTGGGATTGCTCTAAGTGCTTGGTAATCTTCAAAAATGCTTTTAAATCCCGATAAAGCAAGTGCTATCATTGTTTCTTCTTGTATGAGTTATCGGTCTCAAAAAGCTTACAAACTTGTTTGTAATACAAACTCTACCATCAGCAGCAAAGACAGGATTTGAAACAAGGCAGTCTGGTCCCCTTATCTGTACTGCTATAGCAAGACTATCCGGCAAATGCTCATAACTTCATTTTGCAAAGAGGAGAGTGTGTCTCAGAATTCAAGAGTGTAGCTATTTAGTCTGGGAGTTGAAGTTTCCAGATTTGTTTCCATTATATTGCAAAAACAATTTGTACCTTTGCAGCACAGAAACAGTTGAGTATTTTGGTTGGGAAAGATGATAGAATTGGAGCATCCTTTATTCAAGGATACAGGGTAAGTAGCCTAAGATCAATGGCCAGAGCAGGGGACAGAACTGTGGTAAAGTTTCATCTATTCTTGGCATCTTGTTCCCAAGCCTTGAGTGGGGGAAAAAGTTGAGAAGTAGAGACAGTTTGTTTGATTTATTTTAATATCAGGCTAATGCATATAGTATATGAATGTCTTGAAGAAAGAAATACAGAACGTAATCATTATCATATTCTCATATACTGATTAATTTCTATTCATCTAGGAAGTACAGATAAATGTATTCATAAATATATTTTGATCTGCCTTGTTTATATTTGAATTTCCTCTACTTAATATAATAACCTGATTTCAATAAGTATTCTTCAACAGGATGAATTTTAATGAATTTTAATAGCTGCATAGTAAGTGAATAAGCTAGTTTATTTCCCTCCAATTCTTTCATTGCTGGGTATTTATCACTGCTTATATTTCAGATGACTTCCTTAGGGAAAATATTTAGAAGATGCATTGTTGGCTCAAAAGCTTTTATTTGTGTGACCAAAATGTCCTCAAGAAAATTGTTGAAATTGATCCCACCACCAAATCTGTATTAGATATAAATTCTATCTCCCTGGCCTCTGCCAACAGTATTATGCTCTCAAGATCTGCCACTTAGAGGCAAGAGAACCTTTCTCTTCAGTTTTAAAATTGAAACTCATTGATTAACAAAGACGCTCACCCTTTTTCAAGTCCATTACTCATTTCTTTTAAACTGTACATATATATCACTTGCCCCCACTTTCTCTATTAGGGGATTTTTGTTAGTCCAATAAATCTGGATAACCTCTTCATGCTTAATTTGCTACCAATTCCCTTCCCCCCAATGGCTCACTTTTCTTTGATTTTTAAATGTTTTCTAACTTATGGAAATTTTAAAGTGATATAAATATTCTTGGTGGATCTCTCCTTTGCTTCCAACATTCAAATATCTCAAAAATCAGAATCATACTTACCAATGTCTTCTGAGAGGTATTATTTCAATTATATCTTTATAATTTTAATATATTTGCTATGTATAGGTGCTAGTGAACAATGTTGCTTTTTTCCAGCTACGTGATTGTTCAAATTGATATACAACCACCTTTTCCCTTTTAACTTTATTATAATTCTCTTCCAATTATTTTGTTTAATAAATGTCTACTCTCTCTTCATGATCCAGAGGACAGTGTGCTGCATATTCTGGGGTCTATGGATTCATAATCCCTAGCACTCCAGGAACTAATAAACAAGGGGCAGGGGCATGTCAGGACTTCCATTAGGCTGATGAATTCTCACATCTAGTTTGAGATCAGAAATGTGCCTCCTGCATCATGGGGTCTCAGGTGATCCTTTTGTGCAAGGTTGATGTCCAGCTACAGTAGGAATGATGAGCAGGGAACCTTCAGCTACCACATGGTTGTGTCTGAAGTATAAGACACATCTTGTGTGCATATCTTCTCTGTGCTATACAGTTAATGAGTGTGGAGTGAAATAGTCTCACCATGTAGGTCTAAGGTAGAACAGCTCCCATCATATTTGCCCCATACCCAGCAGCAGATTAGCTAAGAGTTCATACTTCCTGCTCTGTCTTTGAATTCTGCTTCTTGGCCTCTTCTTCCAATCACTAATCCCCTCCCAGGCCCCACCCCCAAAAGCCAGGATTCCCAAGTCCACCTAAGCATCTGGTTTTACAGAGCCCATCCGTGACAACCATTTCCTCCCTCCCATGAAATGGTCTGGAACAAGGTAGAAAATCATTAGCCCTTGCTCGGTGTCTTCAGACCAGTGGGTACAACAGGCTGTGGCAGACTCAGAAATAAGTAAGAGTGTGGCAGGTGAATCAATTAGCAAGTCATTAGAATTCAAATGTCTGAAGATACAAATAGAGACCCAGAAGTTTAAGTTGATAATAAGTGATGTGCTCACAGAAGGTGTGCAGGGAAGCTCCTGGCAGGAACCTGGCCATCAGAGAGCTCAGGCATCCTGATGCTCAGGGCTCAGAGCTCAGAACTTGAAGGCAGAGTAAGGGATCATCTTTTCATGTCCAAAAAGAGTGCTTTCTATTTTCCCAGCACAAAACAAGTGTGATTTCTACCTAACAATTACAGGGTATGCTGTGTGAAAGGTTTTTTCTCTCTCTCCGTGAAGCAGATATAGGTCATATTAGACCAGATTAAAAGCAGATAAAAGCAGGTTTATTAGGAAGCAGCTCTTGGGCGAGTTCACTGATCCCACAGGAGGAAGTCAATGGAGTCTCGCATCCAGGGCTAGAGCAAAGGGGTTTTATAAAGCTCAGGCAAGGAGTGATGGCAACTAGGAGTTGGGATTTGACTCATACATAGTCAAAAACTGAGCCCCTGGGCAGGCACTCTTGGTAGGGTTGCAGGAAAGAGGGAGACTAGGAATGATGACTTGTTAGCCTGGAGGTTTCTCTGTGTGGGTGGGGCTGAGAGAAGTAGGGCAAACCTCTTCCCTAGCTTGTGCAGGGGAGAGCAGGGTTTCCAGCCAAACACTATGTGCTAAATGTCACACCGGATACCTCCTAAATATACTGTCACATTGAAAAAGATTCATCTTAGTGTCTAACTTCCTGAGTTCTCTGTACATTTTCAATATTAACCTTCTGTCAGATGTAGGTTTGGTGAAGATCCTTTCTTAAGGACCTGTAGGCTGCAGCTTTGTCCTGTTGACAGCGTCCTTTGCCTTACAGAAGCTTTGTAGTTTCTTGAGGTCCCATTTATCAATTATTAATCTTAGAGCCTGGGCCCTAGGTGTTCAGTTCAGGAAATTGTCTTCTGTACCAATGTGTTCAAGGTTGTTTCCCATGTTCTTTTCTCTGAGATCTAGTGTGTCCAGTTTTATGATGAAGTCCCTCATTCACGTGAACTTGAGTTTTGTGCAGGGTGATGAATATGGATCTATTTGCTTTCTTCTACTACGTAGACATCCAGTTAAAGCAGCACCATTTGTTGAAGATGCTTTCTTCTTTCCACCATAAGATTTAGACTTCTTTACCAAGTGTCCACAGGTATATGGGTTGATTTCTGGGTCTCTGATTCTTTTCCATTGATCGTCCTGTCTGGCTCTGTATCAATAATGTGCATTTCTTGTTTGTTTGTATTTGCTTTATCACTATTGCTCTGTAGTACAGCTTGGGGTCAGAGAAGATGATTTCTCCTGAAGTCTTTTTTATTGTTTTTTTGGGGGACAGGAAAGGAGTGTGAGGGGGGTAAGAGGAAGGGCAGCAGTTAGTGAGATGGAAGTGAATAAATAAAAAGCAAAATTAAAAGAAATAAAAATGATCCATTTCATGGTGAGCATTAATGTCACCCTTGCTTTCTTCAGGAAGCTCATGTAACCTGTCTAATTTCAGACCTGGGAAATTACCTCAGTAGCCAAACCACTACTCTAGGTGCCTTGGCCACCAACTAGCTGAGTGACCTTAGAAAGTTATTCTGACTTCAGTTTCTTCTTCTCTAAAATAGGCATAATGATGTGTGCTTCACAGTTGCTTCTGTGCTTAAACTGAGTAATGTGACATACAGTGCCTAACATGTCCCTGCCACAAAGTGCACTCTGCTAACATCAGTGGCCAGTATCACTATCTGATGACACTGGTTGTTCTTAGGATAGTGAAAGGCTGCTCTTACTCTGGAAAGTAGGAGTCCGGTTCCACTGTAGATGATATGGGATACACTCTAGTATTCTTTTTCTAAACACTGGTAGACTGGAAGACTCAGCTAACTGCTCCCTTTTAGAAAGTGTAAGTCACTCTGATGGCTACTTTTCTGTCAGCTTGACAGAAGCAGGAGTCATTTGGGAAGAGGGAACCTCAACTGAGAAACTGTTCCCACCAGATTGGCCCATGAGCAAACCTGTGAGACATTTTCTGGATTGACGACTGGTGTAGGAGAGATCAGCTCACTCTGTACTGTGCCACACCCCAGGCTGGTGGCATAAGATGGTAGAAACAAGGCTGAGCAAACCATGGGGAAATAGCCAGTAAGCGGCTGTGGTCTGTGTCCTCAATTTCAGCTCTCATCTCTAGGTTCCTGCTCTAGCTTCTTTTCATGTTAGACTACAAACTATAAGATGAAAGAAACTCTTTACGCTCCAGGGAACGAGCACCCACCTGTTATCAGATTGTCTTCTATGTGAATTTCCCTAACCTCAGAGAAAACTTCAGAGGCTGGAACACAGCAGAATTGATCAGGGGCTTGAGCTATAAACTACAATTACAGCAGAAGTTGGAGCTGATAGGGCCAAGGGGTGGAGGTAATATTAGATATTTCCATATCAAAAGTATGTAGAATGAATTCTAGTTACTCAATTTTATGTCAAGCATGAGTGCTAGGGCCAATGAGAGAGCACTGTAGGGGTATCTATATTGAGTTCATAAAACTGAAACTTGATTGACAACTGGAATCATTAAAAGTAGGAGCAAGTGGCTTTTGAAGTGAGGTGGGTCCAATATAAAAAATATTAGGCAGGAGGTTTACTGCTCAGCACCTCAGTATTGCTCAGGTGAATTAACAAGATCACTTTGAAGAACACTCCAATCCTGAGTCTGGGACCTTAAATATTTTCTCAATCTGTATTGCTTTTCTATAAATGTCATCATTGACTTTGAAACTTAAAAACAAACAGAACAACAAACAAATCACACTTGCAGAGAAAGTTGTCTCTGAGTTCTATTATTTTCCTGTGGTGTTGGGCAGCCTGAAGGAAACAAAGTGGATCATTTTGTTTCCTAGATGGATGAGTGAGATAGGAACTCTCTTGACCTTTGGCCAGAGTATCTATGCAATATCCAGGAGCTGAGAGGCAGCTCAGGGTCCCTAGAGCTTAAAGGTGGGAATAAATAACCAGAGGCTTTCCAGAAGACATTGGTCCTCAAGGAACAGACCTGATATTGGAGTTCAGACTCCAGTTCTAATACCAGAGTGGAGAAGACAAATAAGCCAGCTTCCCTGCCCAAATAGTTTTTGAAGCATCACCAAGAATCAAATCTCAGTCTTGCTTATAGGGCTGGTTTGAATACCAGGTCAGAATTCTATGGATCCACACAGCTTGCTTGCTTTGGAATTCCCTCAAAGCACTGTTAATCAATCCCATCAATGCTGTACTAATGACCCCTCATGATGCAATATAAGTCAACACTCCATCCCAGAACGCTCAAGAGATCTCTAAGCTTCTTTCACCCCAAACCTAGGAACAGATGCTAAGAGCTTCTCATTTTATATCCTTACCATCCATCTGTGCCAAGGGCCAGGCTTGGTCTTAAAAGACTTGAAAGATCTCCAGGAATGTTGTTCTCTAGGTGTTGCTACAAAGTACAGGATCAATAGGACTATATCACCTTGGGAGTAAGTAGGAGGCTCCTGTGATTCCTAATGATAATACATCTTCCCCTGGAAGGGAGATTGCATACCTTCTGAAGAATAGAACTCTACACATATGCAACGTTTACCCCTTGGATCTGTCAGGTCTTATGTCTTCAATGTGATCCTCCCCCCAGTAGAACAACTCTTAACTAGTCACCACAGAGATTATCCCTCCCTTGTCCTATTTATAATAATCTATAGTTAACAGTTGAAGTTTCTAGGCACTTTAAACTCAACTACATAGCTAACTAAACACTAACTAACCAGCTAAGACAGTTACCTTTTTTATTGCTGTGATTAAAAACACTGTGACTAAGGAAACATAATTTTAAAAGCTTTCAATTTGAACTGAAGCTTTCAGAGGGTTAGAGTCCAAACAAACAAACAAACAAAACCCATCAACACAGCAGCTTCTAGGCAGCCTTTCTGAGCTCCTAGGAGAATGGAATAGTTGGAACTGATATAGAACTCAGTGCATTAGCCTGGCATTTTCTAATTCAGCCTATACATATGCCTCCAAGTATTTGTTAGTGCTTACCAGGACTCCTTAAATATCTCTTTGGCAGGTGGAGGATGAAGATAAGGAACTATTTTCTCCCTGTAGCCTTTAATCAACTAACAACTCCTAATGAACAAGTCACCGTACAACAAGATGCAGTATGTGTTGTGTTACATGAGACAACCCCATTTCCCATGGTTTGTGTAAAAAATAAAATGCCAGCTTGTAGAAATGCTGATTGCATCTAGTCTAAGCTTTTTTGTTGTTGTTGTTGTTGTTGTTTGTTTGGGGCCTTTTCCAAACTAGCATCTGCTTTATCTCCAGGGGAAGTGCTCTTGCTTGGCTTTTCTTCAGCAATTTATGTCTGACTGAACTGGTTTTGTCTAAAGTGAAGTTCCCTTTATCACTGTCTCTCCCTATCTATTGTGGGTGGTGATGGGATGCTGAAATGAGTGTTCAGCTCCTCAGGCCATGAAAAGAACACAGGTACCTAGACCCCCCATTAGAATCTTGATCTGCCTCCTGTTGTTTAACATTCTTAAGTCTCATGAGAAGAAAAAAAAAGCTCATTGTAGGTTTGGCAACCGTCTCCCTGAGAAATACATTAGGAGACAATCAAATCAGATGTAGTGGTACCAATCTATAATTCCAGCATCTGAGGGTGGGGGCAGGAGAACTAGACATTTAAGGTCATCCTTGGCAACATAGAAATTTTGAAGTCAACCTAGAATGCATGAGATCCAGTCTGGAAAGATAAATAAGAAGAGATGGTCATTGGCTGAGTAGGATGCTTTCTTGGTTTGGAAAACTTGTGTTTCAGTGAGAAGAAAAAGAATGAGATGGTGAGTGTACCAGGGATCCTCCAATGCAAACCAGAAAGAAGTGCCCATAAGAAAGGCTTCTCAAGCACCAAGGAGGACAAGGATGTATGTGATGTTGCACAATATTCACTAATGGATCTCACTTGTGCCCGAGGGTTGGGGGGAACTTGACATCCTATTAGACCATTGCTTTATTATATGTTTCTTTGTATGGTGTGCATAATTCACCCTGGTATTCCTTTCTGGAAGGTTTAGGTCTAACTATAGAAAATTGAACACATTACACATCTTTCTCCCCTTGGAGTTCTGAGACCTGATATTGCTGGTTGAAACAAATGAAAAAAGGGGAGATGGAGAACCCTGCAGTCCTCTTGACTCTCTGATAGAACATTTATGATTTTTTTAATTTGTTCTGTATACCTGTGCATGGGTCTGGAGTAAGCCTACCCGTATCAGAAAATAGGACCTGAAGATCCCCAGATTTATGCCACTGTTCCCATCTGACTTTCTCTCTGTCAACTGTACTTCACTGTAATCCAGAGAAGCCAGGTTAAATCCCACCACACTTACATATAAGGATACATTTACTGTGGAATTAATCTTCATTATCAACTTGATTTACTTGAGAAAGGGCTAGAATAGTTGTTGTCAACCTGTGGGTCTCAACCCCTTGAAGAATCAAATGACCATTTCACAGGGGTCTCCTAAGACCATCTGCATATCAGACATTTATACTATTATTTATAAAAGTAGCACAATTATAGTCATGAAATATCAATAAAAATAATTTTACAGTTGGGAGTCAACACACCATGAAGAATTGTATGAAGGGGTAGGTTGAGAACCACTGGTCTTGAGGATCTGAAGAGTACATCTTGGATAATGGCTGTGAATGGGGTTCAGGGACAGATTCTGAGGGCTCTGGTCTCATGGATGATTTAGTTCATCAACAGATTTAAATTTTAATAGACTATTGGCAAGTAATAGGACGGTGCCAAATATGATCTGCTTAGATGAAAGACACCCTTAGGATCTATATGTTGTCCCGCCCCTCTCTGCTACCAATCCCTTTGTCTTCTGTCTGCCCTGACACGAACAGCTATAGCCTACCATGCACTCCCCATTTCCTCAGATTGGTACTGAATTCATACAAGTCTTTCAGCCTGAAGTTCATTGCCTAGGGTGCCTTTTCACAGCTATAAAATGTTGGACAACTCACAGCAGCATTTAGAGTTATGAAAGGAGTGAGTACATCACTCCTTCTGTCTCTTCCTCCCTCCATCCTTGCTCTTTATCCCCCTATTTTTAATTCTCTAACATATTCAAATATTTATCATGGCAGTTACTTTTCATTTGTTTGGGGAAAAAATATAAGAGAACGTTATCCCTTAATCCTGATACAGGAAGAATCAAAGAATACAAGGTTTCAAAGGTTGGAACCTCTTTCAGGGTCCTCACCCTCTTCCTCCTTCAGTATGTTCCAGGTCATTCCACTCTTCATAGGGGCTTTTCCTGGAAATTAAAATCAATAAGAGGCAAAAGACACACATAAATCTAAAACTCAAGGATAGAAAATGGCTGACCTAGCTATTTGTTTTATGGCCCCAAGAAATAGGCATTTAAGTAATAAAAAATAAAGACTAGGTCAAGTGACAATACCCAAACTGTCTTTAGGTTTTATCTTTTCTAATCTCCCATCATATGAGATAATTTAGTGAATATTTGGATGAATCCTTAATGAACCTCTTCAGCAGAAGACAGCTTTAGAGTTGGTCTTTAGAACAAAGGTCTTCTAAACCCAGCAGGGGCAATGCACATATGGGCTCACAGAGACTGAGGCAGCAGGTGCAGGGCCTGCAAGGGTCTGCACCAGATGACGTCATAGAGCTGAAAGAAGAAGTAGATGAAAGATGCCATCTCTGATCCAGAAGCTATCTCCAGTGGTGACTACTTACAAATGAAACTTTAGTTTTATTTCCAAGTTTGCATCACCTGGAAAGCAGTAGATGGCCAATAGAAAGAAAACTCTGGCACCCTTGGAGGTTTCTTGTCCCAAAGTATCATGCCAGAGCTTTCTAAAGGAGGATAAGAGAACACAATAAAACAAACATATCAGAACTGGATTTAAAAAAAAAAAAACAAACAAATGGAAAAGATCCCAAGTAAGGGCACAAGAAACAGGTACAGATAGATGTGGAGATCCACTCATTAGTCACACATGCAGAAATCTCATAAAAACATAAGTCTAGAAGCTATAATATATATATATATATATATATAAGCATATATTATATATTATTTGATATTATATATAAAAATAAATAATAAAAGATAAAAATTTTAAAAATAAAAGAGAAAGGTCTTTTTGCAAGGTCTTTTTTGTCTCACCTGGAAAGCCTTGTTAATTTCATGGATCTAGTGGTCAGTTAGGCTTCGATGTAAATCTCATTTTGGTCACTGCACCAGGTAAAGTGCTTTGGATCATGCGTAATAGAAAATTCAACCCTTTGTGAATTATTGATGTTCCTATGAGCAGGGGCACTTTCATCTCTCTCTTCATGTAAAACATACTAGCTTTTACATTCAAGCTTTTCCACATTGAGACAAGATGGCAGCCAGAGAGGGCAGCATTTTATTCTGATGCTCCCTTGTCCTGCAAAAAAAAAAAAAAAAAAAAAAAAAAAAAAAAAAAAAAAAAATGAAGCCTTTTTTTGTCTGTCTTTCTGTCTGTCTGTCTCTCTCTGTTTGTTTGTCTGTCTGTCTGTCTTCCCCCCTCTTTCTCTCTCTTCCTCTCTCTTTGTATAGGGCAAGAAATACATTGTAGAAATTCCTCAACAGACTATCAACCGCATTGTATTTTTATCTTGGAACTAGCTACAGACTCATCTCTGAGCCAGTCACTGGACAAAGAGAATGTTATGTTAGCACTGTGAGTTTTGACCAATCTTAATTCACTTCCATTCAGGGGACACCTTCTGTAAGACCCCTGCCTGCTAGATAAAGTTGGAGGTATTTTAGCAAGGAAGTAGGAGAGCATGGCTGTGAGACAGGTTGTTTCTGAGTCTGGTATCTTGTGATTCCCAAGCCTAAGCTTCCTCATCTGAAAACTGGGAAAGCCGAGTCAATGGTACAAAAATGTTGTTATGCTCAACACAAGGCAAAGTCACTGAGATATGCAGAAAACAATGTTATATGTCATCTTTATTGTTGCTTTGAATCCCTGGAATATTAAATTAAAGCTTAGTTTTTTAATATGAAATTTAACTGCCTTTTTCTACTCAGGAAGAGGTTATCACTTGTAAGATAAGGGGTCTTCTGCTCCAGAGAATTTACTTCTTCCTCTTCTCAAGAACATACATTAAAGTGTTGCTTTCTGGGAGACCAGCATAGTTACCAGCAAATTTAATCCAGGACCGTTTGCATATCAGTCAATCATTTCTCTACAGAAATAAAACAGGCCTGAGGAAATATCCCAGTGGGAAAGTACTTGACGAGCATACACACATGGGGACACACACACACACATATGGACACACACACGGACACAAAGAAACTAGATGTCACACTGTCCTAAAAAAGAATAAACAGTGAATGGGTTTTTGTTATATGACGGTCACATGTTACTGAAAGTAAAGAATCTTGTTTAAAATTCTTATACTTTTCCCTGCAGAGAGAAACCATGGTGTGTTCTTTTCTACCACACTGCCTCACTTGGTAGGCAGTTAGAGTACAAATTGGTAGTTGGGGATCTTTTACCTACATTGCATCCTATGGCATTTAGTATTGCTCAGTGTTATGTCTAAATCACTCTATCCATATATGATACATCCCTTACTTAAGTATAAGAGACTAAGGAGGTTTGAACTAGATTTTACATAAGTGAACACTGATTTTTCCTTAAGGGGATGTTGTCTCCAATGTCTACTAATGATTTAGGCAGGACCGCCTAGACCAGATTCACTTCCACTTTTAGGGAACAACTCATGGGCCCCTCTGACTCCAGAATTTCCCCAAATAAATTGATGATATAGCCTGCAAATCACAAGTCCTAGAAAGGAACAAAATGCCAACAGGGGCACAAATGGAAGAAATGTGCTAATGCATCATGCACAGTAAGATCCGGGATAAACACCCTTCCCCATGGTGTGCATTCTTTTCAATTGACAGGACATTACCAGGCCATCTGTGATTCACAAATGTGAGGAGAAAAGCCAGGTGACATCGTATCAATGATTTCTGTCTCCAGGAGGAAATTATGGCATTTGTGGATATCCAAGGAGCCTGTGACGGGGGAGATGCAACCTGTGATTCTGGTGCTGAGAAGGAACCCCAAGTGAATTTCTTTGACTATGACTAATATAGAGATGTCATATTATAGCTCACATGCTGTGAAGCTTGCCTGAAAGAAGTTCTACTAACACATTGATTATGGCAAGTACTTTAAGTTCCAATCAATGTAACATATTCCACAAATCCATCCATTTGAGTAGCATAAATTTGTTGAAAACCTTATCACATGCTAGGCTCTTATTGGTATGGTGCAGGTATGGCCCAGATTGCCCGGTTTTGTCTTTGTAAATTCTTCTTCTCCACAGAACTGAAGACAACTCACATAATCCCTTGTGATGTTACCACCTACGGGGACCCCACTCCTTCCTCTGGCAGAACAAAGAACTTGTGCTGGAGGATAAAATGTTGCAGTAAACATTATTTGGGGGTTTCTACCCCATCTTAAATCATTTAGTTCCCAAATTAAAGACACAAAACTTTTATTTATAATAAGCCTTAAAGCATTAGAGCTGGGCAGATGTCAAACCCTCTGTGCTATTTTGTCTACTTCCCTGTCAATAACCCTGAGATATCACTTGCCGTGCCCCGCCCCCAGGCTGCTCCTATCCCAATTAGCTGGCTCTCATGGTCATGAATTCACAATCTACCTACTCCATGGTGCCTTATTCCTTCTCCTTCTCCCTCTCCTTATAGTCTCTGCCTCAAACCCCAAGCCTAAGAAACAAAGCCATGCCTACCTCTCTTCTGCCCAGCTAAAGGCTGTAGACATTTTTATCAACCAAGAGTTTTAAATTAAGAAGCAAGGTTTGCACAACAAAAGTTAGTATATGTGAGAATTCACCCATCTTGAGGCAACTAGGATTTAGCATTCTAATACATAGCAACAGATCAAACCTCAACAGTAAAACTTCCCGGGCCATCTCTCTCTAGGAACTTGATGGTAACTGAACTCTTTTCTCTTTCCTGGTCATCTGTGTATTGATGATTGAGAGTGCTGAGGGAAGCTCAGAAAGGGGCCTAACTTTCTTAACATAAATAGAAATCAGGGCCTGGGAGATGATATACAAGTGGGAAGATCCAGGTTCAGATCCCTCAGAAGCCACAGAGAAAGCAGGGGGGGAGGGACAACTATACACCTATAATCCTAATTCTGAAGCTAGAAGAGATAAGGTTTTATTGTTTATAAATGTTAACTACTAGTCTAAACCCAAAATGACAAGCTACAAGTTCAGTGTGAGACCCTATTTCAAAGAATAGAAGCTGAGAGCGACAGAGAAGGGCACCCATCATCTCTCCTCTGGCTTCCTAATGCATGTACTCATGTGCACATAGATGTATATGCCACATAGACATATACATACATGTGAAGCAGTATCGAGCAAACTAAATATGGGCCCAAGAATGATCATGTCTGGAAATTCATGTGCTGGAGTGGAGACAATGGAAAGGAAAAGATAACTGTGCATCCTAAGTTCTGAGTGGAATGGCAAATGTGTGAAGTCATCTTCATATAAGATCAACCAAGGAACAGAACAGACTTTTTAAAAAGTCAGCTATAGGGCTGGAAAGGTATCTCAGCAGATACTGCTCTTAAAGAAGTCACAAGTTCGGTTCATCGCACCCACATGGCAATCTGCAGCAATCCAGTTCCAGGGGATCAACACACTCTTCTGGTCTCCATGGGTACTGCACACATGCATGGACAGAGGCAAAACACTCATACACTTTAATAATAAGAAGAATAATAAAACCAATTACATTTCATATCCTTGGCAATTAATAAATGTATTTCTTATACTATGCATACATCCATTAGTAACATTTTAGAGATTTGATTTTTCCCTGAGTATTTCATGTGATAATCTGTCCCTGGACAGTGTGGGTGGAGCCTAATGACACAGAACATCAGACATGCTTCTCATTTTTATAGAGTTTAAACCTTGGTAGGAATAAAATTTGAATAAAAGGATACATAAATAGGGAATTACGGTGAAGGTAAAGACTTTTCTGGATCAGACATTACCTTCATGTTTGTAGATAAGTTTCGATTGGTTCTGGCATGGTTGATAACATGAAACACCAACTTTTGAAAAGATACATGATGCCTCTGTGTTTTTTTTTCCCTTTGCCATGCAGACAATTCATATGCACAGACAAGATGTCTAAGACATATGGACTGTTAGGCTGGGCACATCAGTGTAGACCCTCAAGTACAGATGGCCATGTTTCACTGTCAGAAGAAGTCAGACATTGATTTGGGTTTTTTCATATCTTCCACAACACAGACCAGCTACCAGCACCACCTCTGTCTTTCCACTTACATATTAAGTTCATCCCAGAGTTTGATATCTAATGATCTCACCTACTCCTTGAGAATCAGTGTGCCCTGGAAGGTTTCAGATGCAGCATTAAGTGGCATCTGAAACATAAACACAGATAGGATGTGATTAGTCACTCTAATACTCAATGAAAATTCACGCCCACAAACCATGGTTGAATATTACAGTATGTTTTAGAACCATTTGCCCTTCCTCATTCATCAACACTATGAGATATTTGATACATCGATTTCTAGCATAGAAAAGGAACTTAGAATTTTTCTTGAATCAGTGAATTTCTTTGAGAGTGTTGGAGATGGAAAACTAACTTAGCATTTTTCTTGAATCAGTGAATTTCTTTGAGAGTGTTGGAAGCAGACTTCCTCTTGAACTACTGCATATTTTGGATCTTAAGCTCCATTCCAGAGTCTTATTCAAAATTCATATCCAATCTGGTTGCACTGCAGGGCAGCATAACCTTGGATTCCTGGAGCAAAGGATAAAACATCCATCTACAGTGACAGAGGAATCAATTTTGTTTTCCTAGACCTTTGGATAGTTGATCCAAGGGAGCCAATCCTGCCCTGCTTGGGATGAAGATAATTAGCTAGCATTCCACTGGACTTACTGATAAATGTGGGTGTTGCACATTTAACTAATTATAGCCAGCACAAGGTCCTTTAAGCTCTGAATTTTTTTTTTAATTTGAGATATTTCATTGAATACCCAAACAACACTGTATAGAAAGCAAAGATCAGCAGAAAAGGCATTTACCCAGAAGAGGACTCCCAAGTCAATTCCACCCTGATGTTTGGAGTCCTCCTTGGATATGAGATTTATAATACAATTTTTTCCACATCTCCAGTATGTCCAGTTCAGATTGTCCAGGAGTTTGTTTTCACTTGAGGTTCTTATAAGAAGAAAAATTAATATTCTTGGCCACAGACAGAATCTCTTTGATGGGCTTCCTGTGTGACCTGTGCCAGAGATGAGGAGTCTGATGGGCTCTAAAGTGGGTAAAATGCACCCCAAACCAGCCCTTGGTTTTCTGTAGGAATTATGGGTCAGGAGAACATTGGGATTTTGGCTACATGAACACTAGAGAAGCTTTGTTGCAGCCACAAACCTCAGCTTTGTCTCCTACTAAATGTTGAATCTCAGTTGTCCCAGCATTGACTGTACCAGGGGGACTTTGTTATGTTTAGTTCTTAATGTCTGTATTTGTCTTAACTAGACTTAAATGAAGAAATGAGGTAGTGGGCCATCATAAAAGCCTGAGGCCTGGGAAGAGTTGAGGAAGGGGAACTGTGATCAGAATATATTGTATGAAAAAAAAACAATTCTCAATAAAAAATAAACAAATCATTTTAAATATTTCAAAAGAAAATTTAGAGATTACAATTTTAAAAAGGAACAACTCTAAAACAAGCAAAATGCCAGAGACCCTGGTGGCCTACAAACTGGAATCCTAGATCCAGATACACTTGAATAGATACAGACTGTTTTGTGCAAGTGTTTAACCTTAAGAATAAAAGCATTGACAACCTGTTTGTCCTGAAACACGTGCATATGTGCACATACCCATGTGCGCACACACATGTATACATATACATGTGTGCACACACACAACCAACACATGAAATCTGAGGATGAAGGTTTAGTGTGAGGGTTTAGGGCAAAGGGATTCAGAAAACTATGAAGAAATTTCTATAGCCTTTAGCTATCTTCTGGGTGACAGATTGGGATGGAAGCTGTTGTTTTGAAGAAATAGTTTACTGAGGAGAGGTAACATGAAGACAAAAATATGACTATCAATTTTTTTTCTTTCAAGTTTGACAAAGCCTGAATTGTGCCCAATGGGGAAGTGGGGTGAGGCACAGCTATGTCTCTGACTCCCCTGTTGGTACCCCAGCTATCCTGAAGGGATCAACTGAACTGCTGCTGATTAAAAATACCTTCTGAGGAACTCACAGAAGCCCAGTCGTTTTTGCTGAACCCTTTTTGGTTTCAAGGAGATTTTTTACATTTAAATTGTCTTCGTTTTTTTTTTTAAAGGCACAGTTGTGAATAAATGCTGCAATGTTGTTTCACAGAGAGAGGGGGAAGGGGAGGGGAGGGGAAGGGAAGGGAGGAGAGGAAGGGGAGGGGGAAGGGAGAGGAATAGATGGGAGGGAAGGGAGGGGAGGAGAGGAGAAAAGAGGAGAGGAGAAGAGAAAAGAGGAGAGGAGAGGAAGGGGAGGGGAGGGGAGGAGAAGAGAGGAGAAGAGAAGAGAAAAGAGGAGAGGAGAGGAAGGGGAGGGGAGGGGAGGGGAGGAGAGGAGAGGAGAGGAGAGGAAGGGGAGGGGGAGGGGAGGAGAAGAGAGGAGAGGAGAGGGGGGAAGGGGAGGGGGAGGGGAGGAGAAGAGAGGAGAGGAGAGGAGAGGAGGGGGAAGGGGAGGAGGAGGGGAGGGGAGGGGAGGGGAGGAGAAGACAGGAGAGGAGGGGGAAGGGGAGGGGGAGGGGATGGGAGAGGACTGGAGGGGAGGGGAGGGTAAGAAAGGGGAGGAGAGGGGAGGGGAGGGGAGGGGAGGGGAGGGGAGGGGAGGGGAGGGGAGGGGAGGGGAGGGGAGGGGAGGGGAGGGGAGAGGAGAGGAGAGGAGAGGGGAGGGGAGGGGAGGGGAGGGGAGAGGAGAGGAGAGGGGAGGGGAGGGGAGGGGAGGGGAGAGGAGAGGAGAGGAGAGGAGAGGAGAGGAGAGGAGAGGAGAGGAGAGGAGAGCCAAGCATACTTAGGATCTTCTATTCTGTTACCCTTACTAGCACAGTCAGGAAGTTACAGATAAATGTCAGATTCAGTATCAGCTGTCCTAACTCAGCTGTAAAGCTACACCGCAAATGGGTGTTATTATTTGTATTCATTTTATAGACAAAGCTGAAAATTTTATGCCTTACTCCTTTTTACTCCTTTTTTTTTTTTTTTTTTTTTTTCTTTAGCTGGCAGGTTTGGAGTCTGCCTAATTGCCTTCAGAAAAGTAAACACAAAATTATAAGTCAAATATTAGCAAACTAATTTTGCTACACTTACTCTAGTAACGAAGGTGAGCTTGACATTTGTCAGCGGCGTTAACCTTGTACCAATCAAGGGAAGAAGGAAAACAACACGCAAAATAGCATCAAAAATCAAGAAGACTTGAGGCTGTGCTTGCCTGGCATGCGTGAAGCCTGGAGCTCGATCCTCACTCGGGGAATGGAGGCAAGAGAGCCAGGCATTGAAGGTCATCTTCTGAGTTTAAGCCCAACAAGCTGGGTTGCGGTAATATTTTAAAAGGCGCCCGGTTCTGCGCATTACTGCTTCGCGCACCCTGCCTCTCGCTCTGATCTGGGCAGGTACCGCTCTGCATTGCCCGCCTTGGCTCCCTCTCGAGGCCGGTCTCCGCGTGTTATGCTTCGTGTGACCCTCCAGCGTGGCTCCCTGCCATGCCACTTCTCTTGAACTCAATTAAGTTGCCACATGAAAGAACATGTCACACAGTATCTCTGATCCAAATGATAAGATATAATTTGCCCATCTGGATAGCATAGAATCCTGTACACACCTGTCTCTTTAAAATTACACATGACAACCTGTATCTAGGCAGAGATGCACAGAGAGGGTGAGCTGTGTCTTCCTCCATCTTCCCGCTTCTCTTCTTTCTCTTTCTAAAAGACATTGTTCCTGCCTCCCTTCCATCTCGTTTGATGACTAGCTTTGTGCCAGCCCTCTTAATTCCAACCACAAAGCTGAGACCTTGTTTTTGTAAAAAAAGAAAAAAAAATCACAGACACCACCACCCTTTAAAGCCCCCACATCACGCCCCAGCCCTGTGTGGAGGAACCATGCTTCCAACACATGAACTTTTGTCCGTACTATGTCCATACCATAGCTTTGAGCAAGCTGGGAACCTGCTCTGCCCCCAGATGTACCTGGAACTCCTTCTCCATGTTTCTTCATTACTGAGCTACTAATGTGTGGTCATCCTTCGCAGGCTTCTAGGAACTTCATCCTCAGCAATATTAGCAAATTAAATCAAATAACCTCTCTTCCACCACCAATTCTCTCCTGGTCTCTTCTTCCATTTATTAATATAGGGAGGAGTCAACTGTCACCTGTCCAAAGACACCAGAAATCCAGCATCAAACAAAGTTGTATTTGCTGGCATGAGACAGACTGCCCAGGGTAGAGTCCTGGGGCAGTATCATCAGAGTCTGGGCTAGCTACCTTGTCCATCTGAAGGGACAGTTGTGATAGGGGAAATTCAGAATTTACCTTCCGTTGGGTTAGTACAGTTGATGAGTGGCCCAAAATAATTCTTGACAAGTAAGCCATTAGTCTTCATAAGTAAGCTGCCGTGTCTGTTCAGGATCACATCTTCCAAACACATGCAAGTGTTCTCGGAATTAGTAAATGCCTTCTGCCTGTTCCAAAAGATCGAGAACAAAAAAAAACCACAGTTCCTATCCACTATCATTTGTCACAATAGAAAAGCCTGGTATTATAGTTCCTTACTGAAGAGGCTTTCTCCCCTGATCTCCATGAGCTCCCAGACAAAGTGGAGGTGTACTGTGGTTTCTCATAGTGATCCTTGTGTTACATACTTGTAGCCTCTGTACTTCCTATAAACTACATACTAGAAACTTCTATGCCCAGTCCTTGGAAACAGGCAACAGCACAGGTCATCAGATGAAGGATTCTCTACCACTGGCATCTTGGAATCAGATCTCTCCTGTGGTTTTTGGGGAAGGGGTATCTCCTGGATGGGGGGGGGCACACATGGCACACTGCCACAAGACCATTCTTGACTGAGCAGTCTTGGAGCTTTGAAATGAGCCTACGTGTCTTTCCTTGTGGGTTTATTGAGGTGCTATCCAGATAGGAACCCTGCTAGCCAGCTCTGCTTGTTCTTCCCAGGCATAAACCAATGGACTATGTTGTGCTGAGTTTCATTTGAAGAACATGCAACAGGTCAATGAAAGGATCATTTCTGGAAGTGGACTACGGGATAAGAGGAAGTGAACATTTTCTTAGTTTATACTGACAGCTCCCTGTGGGGGGTTGTCAATTTTTGTACTGCCAGGATTAATCTAGAAATGTACTATGTCTGACAAAATGTGACTAGCTTGAGAGTTTAGATGTATACTGGTATGTGTATGTAGCTGTATACACACAGGAATATGTATATGAATAATTTGATTATAATAATAGCTCTCTTTTTAAAAATTCCTACTCTGACATTTGCACGGCTTGAAATGAAAACACACAGTCTCTGTAACAATAATGAGAACAAAGACATTAGCATAAAGGAATTTAAGTACCAAAGATTCTCCTAAATATATGATATATCTGTTAATATTGTGATACAGTTCAATAGATCTCTGCTCTCGTTCAAAAATCTTATTATTTTATCCATAAACTCAAGGACAACCTCTTTTATAACCTGCTTTTATTTTTACTACTCCTCCATGTTTTAAAGAGATTTCCATGTGTCAGTATGTCATGCCTTTGCTAATACCTCCTGAACATCATCCCACTGTTTGTTGGGTTGAGACAGCAAAAACTGTGAAAGATCATTGGCTGGAGTCCAACTGTTGACTTCAATGCCTGGCCAAGCAGCAGGGCAGCTCCGGAGTGGTTGTGTGACTTGGGATGGGTTAGTGGATCTCCATGACTCATCGAACCATCTGTACAATATAAATCGTAACAGTGTTGCTCCTGAAGTTGTAGAGTAAATATACAGCTATTAGAGAGTCTTCCACCTAGGACACATCAGGAATGTGCTGGCCACAGACAGTCGTAGGTCTACTGCAATAATTTAATCAAGTCTGTGTTATTGGATTTTACTGTTATTTCTCCCCCCCCCCCATTATAGAAATGTTCTGAACATTGCTTAAGATGAATTTCTTAATACTAAATGGAAGAACATAACAAGAGTTGAAGTTTCTATTACATAACGTTCTTCCAATGAGAATGTCCCATGCTTGGTGTGAGATTGTGCTATTTCTTTCAGGAGCTAGCAACTCATTTCCCTCGGGTTCTTTGATATCTGAAAGATGTGACGTTCAGGAAGTAAATAGGATCTGATCACATAGCCAGGGGCACAATTTCTTTCATCCTCTCTGTTCTTCCTATCATCCCCTCATTAACCCGTCCCGGATGTTATCTACAGCAGAGAACATTAGCCACTTAGACACTACTATGAAGGGGGAAATCATAACTGGTAATATTGCATTTAGGGTTATCATTAATTTAAGCCACATTACAGTGAGACATCTCAGAAAGAGATGGAAGAACTGGAGAAATAATAATCTGATTTATTAAAAGTAAACAGGGGCAGAGTAAGCCCGGGACATGTCTATCAGAGCATGCGCAAAAAGGAGGGTGTACTGTCACCCAGCTTGGCAAACAGGGTGGCTTAAATATGGCAACAACAGTTATTGGTACCTCAGCTATTTAATCAGTTGTGATACGTTCCTTGCGCTGCTCTTTCATGGGTCTGGTTAAACAAGGAGAAGCTCATTGCATAGTTGAGTCAAATGGCAACAGCTCTGTCCTAAGCAAAGACACATGCAAAACTCCAGAACATTCTACCTGCATCTGTTACTCTTTTTGAAGGTAATGCTAATTGGCTAGATCTTGTAGAGAAGATTGTATCCCCCCCCCCTGCACACACACTAAGGAAAACACTTTGTGTTGTATACCTTTCTTCCTGCCTTGTTTCCTACCCCATAGAAATCTTAGTGGGGTTGGTAGGAGTTTTTTTCTTCTCTTTTGACATGAACATGTTTTTAATGGTAATGATGAAATGACCACGTTGAGCCTTTGACCTCACTGTAATGTGGGCAAGGGGAGAATAATGTGAAAGTATAGAGGAACAGAAAGACATTTGATTTTCTTTTATATTATCACCCCAACTTTCCTGCAAAGAGAATGAAATTGCGCTTATCAAGCCCTTTTTATTTGAAAGAGCCATTCTCTGGCTCTGGCTTGATATTATTTAGAGGTCAGTTCTCTGCTATTCTAATTAACCCCTTTCAGGTCAGGTGCCTCTGAATTCCAAAGGGGAGAAAATGTTAAAACCTCATCCTACTGGCCTTTTAAGTCGCCTGGAGAAAAACAATACCTTTAAAGAGGGAAAATGGAGTTCTTGGCTCACAGAAGATCATTCCTAACCTCTGTCCCAGCAATTCTCTCCCCCCAAACTACGTAGACAGTGACATATGTAGAGATGCAAAGATGTGTTTACAAACATATGGTAAACTTGCCCACCATTTGTAATTTTTAAGACTTGGATCACACATCTTAATTATTATAAAGCTCTAGAAAACTGTGCTCACTACAGTCAGCAAGAGAAAGGGGAAACAAAATGCTGGCCTTCACTCACATGCTGAGCACCAACTACAGACAAGCCAATGCAATTTAGATACATGATAAATGATATATTCGGGAATATATCAATGATTAATGAGTATGAGATGAATCATTTAACCTCGACTCTCAGCAGTGAGATAAGTATACATTCTAGAAGATTATTAATTATAGCTGTAAGGGATCAGAGGTATTTTCATCACAAGCTATCTTCGAGTGTCTCACAGACCTCACCAGACTCCTTAATTTATTCATTAGTGTTGCAGATATTCTAAAAGTCAAGTGAAATACATATGTGGTGTGTTCACAAGCATATATATGTGTATATGCATGTATATATTATGTTATGTATATATTACAGCACATTTAGCACTATTTCCCCTCAAACAGATGCAAGACACACTTTAGACAGAACATTTAGTCAGCTAATGTTTTAAAATCCATTACTCCAGATTATCTGACACTGATTTGAACATGAATAATTTGTATTATTTCTTGAACAATGATGTCCCCCAAAGTAATTTTTAAAATTCTGAACTCTGATGGATAAATATTTTTTTCATCTGGTTTACTCATACAAACACATGCAAACACACACATACACACACCCACACATGCTCACACACATATACACACATATTTAAAATTTCAATTGAAGTTGTTTTAAAAAGCAATCAGATCTTAAACAAAACATTCAGATAGTACACCTTTGCTGAGAAAGGTGAATCTCAGGGGAGTTAATTGTCTATGGTTTACCCAGTGATTAAAGGTGAGCCCTTTAGTTGTGGCTGACAACCTGACCTGTACTCGGGCTCTACCATATATAGTCTTTGTTGCCTTACAGAATTTTAGGGAACAGTGGGGTAATTGTACACCCACAAACTACTCAGAGCATAGCTTCTGCCAGATGATGTGGATTAATGGAGACACGTGCCCCAAATTCAAAATGTGTAAATAACCCCATCCTTTTGATAGGAATTCCCAGGAAATTTAAGGATGTTTCTCTGGTCATATGCCTCAATAATGTCTTTCCTATCCATTTATTAACAATTATATCTTTTCCGATGCTTTCCACTCATGTTTTTTATATAAGATCATATGCTTGCAGTTTATATCTTACTTATTGGTCTATTTCACATCTTACTGTTTTGTTTTGTTTTATGTTATGATCTCCCAGTGCATGTAAATGCCACAATCTTGGGTATTGGTGACACTTTAACTTTTCCATGGCCATCAATCATCTTACAGTTTATAAGGGGGCTCTTATAACATTTTGCAAGATCATACAAGATATCCTGCCTGCTTCATTTCTGAGCCTACCTCGCTAACTGCTCTCCCCTTCCTTAAGTCTGGTCTAACCACCCTGGCCTCCTTGCCATTTTCCCTTGAGTTACAGGGGCCTCCCGGTGTTCAGGGTTAGCCTCTTCACAGTGTGTTACTTTGGAGCTTGAAGACACAAAAGTGAAAGTTTCTAGTCATCTTCTGTCTACACCCACCCACCAGTTACTCAGGGCACTGTTTTCACCAGATGATGTTGGTTAATGAAGACACATGCCCCAAATTCGAAGGGTGTAAATAGCTCCACCCTTTTGGTAGGAGATTCCAGGAAGTTGAAGAGTGAATCTCCTGCTATATGCTTCAAAGCCTTTGCTTTTGCATCTGTAATTCTTTTCACTCCCCATTCATGCTTTGTACGTAAGCCAATACTTATTGAGCTCTATTTCTTACCTATGGTCTATTTCCTATCTTACATTTTATTTGTCATTTTGATCTTTCAGCACATGTAAATGCTGCAGAGCCAGGGACTTCGGTCATCATCCTTGCTGTCATCTCAACCCCAAGGATGATGGGTGACACAGTAGGCATTTTCTGAAGAGTTACAGGGAGGAAAGAAAATGAATAAATGCCCTGGATAAGTTAACTACGATGAGCCTCTGCTTCTTATCAGCAAAGTGAGAATAAATCTTCCCTCACTGTAAAGCCCTTGAGACTGAATGGGGGAGGGGTGTAAGTGTACAGAATCTGGGAAAGAATGAATTGCCCCGTTCATTTCGGTGTCTTGTAGGTAGACGTAAATGAATTTGAGAAAAGTCATATGTAGTTGGAGGCATGGTGGCACATGTCTGTGATCCTCACACCGTGGGAAAAGGCAAGGGGATTCAATGCCAAAGCCATCATAACTCACTAGTGAGTTTGAAGCCAGTCTGCACTACATAAGCTCCTGTCTCACAAACAAATGAGCAAAATTGGAAAGTCAGTGTGCATTCAATCTTTCCAGGTATACTGTGATGTATGGGGAATGGGGTGACTAAGGCATCTTCTGATAAGTAAACTAACACAGAGAGAGGGAGATGGAAGTCCAGGAATCATTTACCTTTGAGTTCTCCTTTAAAGTGAAATTGATAGAAAGATCCTTCATACAACGACTTTCAGATGGACCACTGTGTATTTTGCTACACAGGAAACGCTTCTGACCGCTATCATATGCCTCTTTACTAACTGACTAAAAACAGCACCCAGTCATTTGTTTCTACACAAAAAAAACCATCCTAATTTGTTTGCCTGGGTGGTCGGAATATAGGTTTGTATTTCCCCTCATCCGGCGACTCCCTGGGAATCCTACCTGTTTCCGTTTCTACCCTCCACTCTGGCTTCTTTCTCTTCTTGTTATTGAGAGTTAGCCTAAGATTTCCTGGCAAAAATCCTAAACACAAGAATCATGTGGGCCAGCACCAGCAAGGGCACAAGACTGTGATGGCCTGAAGTACAGGTGGTCACCGCAGAGTGTCTCAATAGATATGACCCGCGCCATTCTTATCCAGTGGGAGCCTCGAGCCATCCCTGCTCCCTGCCAAGTAACACACGTTTTAGAAGCACATGCTCTTCTGCAGCTTTGCCCCTGTGGCTCCAGTCTTTTTCCTGTGTCAGCACTATCTGTCATTCCAGACAATATACTAAGACTTTTCATCGGGAAAAAAAAAATTGTTTTCTCTCTTACTTTGTAGCTTCAGCAACCAATTCACAGTTGGGTGGGAATTAGCGTGAACAAATTCTCTCCTTGTTCCACTACAGTGTTTTCCCCTTACTCCACCTGACTGTTTTTCCTTTTCCTTTCTCTTCCTTCCTTCCTTCCTTCCTTCCTTCCTTCCTTCCTTCCTTCCTTTCTCTCTCTCTCCCACTCTCTCTCTCTTTTTGTATTTTATAAAGAAACAAACCCTACCTCAAGTTTCATGGTAAATAGTTACAACCTCATTCAAGCCCAAAGCCTTCACTTCTATTCCAGAGAGAAATTACCCAGCATTCCCTCTGGAGAGACCTATTTCTTTCTTTAGAGTTATTGATCCATCAGCTAAGAAAATTAAACCACCCAATTCTCTCCACCAGGAACTCAGTGGCTACCTTGTGAACACCCACAATATGCAGGGAGCACATGTCCCAGCAGACTTCCCATGTATTGTTCTTGGTTGAGGAATAAAGCAAATTAAGCTTGTTTTTATTTTTAAGAAATTAAAATTGTTTTGTTAAATCTCTTGTCTGTCTTTGCCTTTATTTGTGCCCCAATTTCATTTGCTACCTGTTTGACACTATCACTACCTTAGGTCGTGAGGGTAGGGTGAACTGGTCATCTTAGTTTGTGAAAAGGGGGCTATTTCATAACTTTAAAAAAGTTATCCTGTACTTAAGCTTTCTTGGGTATGATGTATCTGAATATTTAGAGTAGAAATGAGAATAACATCAAAAGCTTTGCTCATCAGATTCTCCTTGTAGTCAAAGTGATACATTTTATCTCTTCCCATGAGTATGGGAATCAAGTGATTTGGGGAAACAAAGGGCCAAAAGGTGAGGGTCCCTGCTATGTCTAATGGCCAGATGGCTAGCTCAAGTGTCCCATAGGTGCACACATCACACTGCAACCTGCAATGAATGACTATTGACTGAGGAACTGACATGGTGTCTCTTATTCATTGCTCACTCTGTTGTTTTTGCAAACTACTTAGTGTGTGTGGTCAGAGTCTAACACTGAATCTACAGTTATAATGTAGTGGTTATGCAGCCCTTTGGGCAGTTCTAAGGTCTTGCTGAGTCTTTTTTCTCTGCCGGGAAGATGAGAATGTTCACTTCGCAGAGACGCTGTGAAGGTGGCTTATATAAATATGCAATAAGGCCTCAACAAAAGTCTTTGCATCTCCCAGACAAGTCCCTATTACCATAATGATGTCAGGGACTTTCTATTTTAATACATGGCACATGGCTTTTCATTTTAATACAATTTCACTTATTAGCAACTGTGACAGTTCTAGTACTGAAGGAGTTGACCCTCCTTTTAAAATGGTCACTATTTGCACTCTGCCCTAAAGATATGAGTAAGATTTTTAGATAAGTGGGTATCAAGGTATCTCATTCTGATGGGGCACTTTCCTTGTGATGAAGAAAGCACTATTTTGAAAATGACAAAGCCATTTGAAGTTGATTCTATAAAACGGATGCTTGGTGATGTCATAATATCAATGACCTCCTCATCTTCATAGCACTTATGGAATTTTAAAGTGCTGCCTTTAGGTTGTCTTATGAGGAGCCTTACAGATTTATTCATATTTTCCAGAGAGACAGTTTTGAGGGTTTCTTCTTTTCATTTCTTTTTCATGTTAATCATTTTTTCAAAAAGACTTTCCCTATGGACATATTTTGAAGCACTTCTAAACTCTAAGTTCATACACAATGTTCTATTCATTACCCCATCCGTGACAACACAGTTGGGATACCTGATAAATGCACAAGATCCAGTTGTGTACACAGTTTCTACCCCATTCAAAGTTTCCCCCCTTACATCTTCTTTGGTGGCCAATTCTTTAGTTTGTTTGTTTGTTTGTTTTTTCTTTATTTAAAAATGTTCATACTGGAAATAGAAGAGATTGTTCTCTGGTTTAGATTACTTGCAGCTCTTTCAGAGGCCTAGAATTGGTTTCCACCACCACATCAGGTGGTTCAAAATCACTTGTAATTCCACCTCCAGGGGACCTTCTTCTGGCCTCCATAGCCACCTTCATGAACACACAAAGACACACAGACACACACAAACGCACACACAGACATATGCACACACTTGCCACTAGACTGAGTGGCAAGGCTCTTCCATCAGATGAATATAATAACTATACTTTATAAACTATGAGTTGAGATTTGGTGAGAAGGACTTGGTACCTTGGCTTGGCTGTAGGAAATAAGAGAATGGAAGGAGCTTTCAAGGACTTAAGTTTCTTGGCTTTTTGTTAGGAAATTCATACAGAGGCTGGCCTTGGTGAGTTATCTGATGAGACCTACTTTGCAAAGAGTTTGTGGATGTCAATCCTACCCAATATATAAGTTATAGCTTCTCACAGAGGCTCCCAGGCCAGCGGGTTATCTCCAGGCTCAGCAGTGGCTTTCTGTATCTACCCAACTTAATCTCTGTTGCCTGGTGAATTGTACTACAAACTGTCACTCCTGATTTATTTCTTCCTTCTTTCTAAGCCTCTCCTATTTTCTGGCATTCTGTTCTTATGACCAGAACTTACTAGAGTCCCATTGGTAGCTCAGTCCCACCCACTACCTCTGAGATACGCATGTTTCAGTTGTTAAGTTCTCTAAGTCAGGACTTGCTAAACCCATGAGAAGAAATGCCAATAGTCTAGAGGCAGATGGGATCCATCCACTAAAGGTGGCTTTATCCACTGAAAAAACCTTCTTTTGCCATCTTCTGTCTCAAACTGTCCAGTGAGCCTGACCAGCTGGCTTGTGTCATTTGTCTTTTTCACCCTAACACAGGGCATGAGTAAGTACTAGTGAACCTCAAATGTCTAGGTGAAGGCATCTTGGTCTGACTGTGGTGGCAGCAATGTGAAGGAACCCCATTATGGAATCCCAGCAGATTCGTGTTCAAAAGTTGTGAGGGTTCCTTTCAAGCAGACTCCTAGGTGGAGATATTAGGCACTAATGCTTTAAAATTTGTGAAATGAAAATGGGAATCTAAACCCCAAATATGAAGGCTGGCCCATGCCTAAAATCACAGCACTTGGAAGACAGAATCAGGAGTTTAAAGTCAACTTGGGCTACATATTTAGGTTAAATTTAAGTTTAAGGCCTGCCCAAGCTACATAAGAAACTGTTTTTAAAAAACATAAAGAAAAGAAAAAAATCAAAAGGGAACAGAAAGAGATGAATGAGGGAGTGTGTGGAGGGAAGGGAAAAAGAAAGAAGGGAAGGGGAGGGGAGAGGGGAGAGGGGAGAGGAGAGAAAAAGGAAAGGCAAGGGAAAGGAAAAGAACCCTTAGCTAAGAAGTGTCTTCAGAAAAACAAGGGTTTTTCTCAGCATGGGGTGTAGAAACATAGGCTGCTAATGTTCTGAGTTCACTCATGCTGAAGTGCTAAGGAAGATACCGTGGCCTAATAGTCAAGATTCTTTGGGTTTGGCACATATAGCAGAAAACAAGTGTTTCAGTGCCACAACTCTTTGTTATATTTTACTCAGTGTCCACCTATACCACCTATACCAGCCTAGTATAACCCTTGACAGACTGTGCACTGCCCTTGGGTGCCTGGCTTGAGTGAGATGATTGATCAGGAAGACTTAGAGAAGGAGCACATTGGCATTCTCTAAGAAGGGAGCGGAGGCTGTGCTCTCCCTTGTGAACCAGTAAAACACACAGTGTCTGTGTCTCTTGACTGTCCCAGGCAAGTTTTGCATTTTGAAATCGGATCATGGGAATCTCCCTGACAGTTGCTGGGAGAATCCTACCACACCCCCAGCAGTCTCTGGCCTGAGAATGACTTGTACAACAGGACAGATGATCCTAATGCAACTTATTTAATGATAATATAATAAGGTAGACAAGTGGCCTTTGAATTTGACTATCCCCATTACGAAAACACACAAAGGAAGTAATCAACACTAGAATGTGTACATTCTGACTAGATCTGATGGCTGGCTCTTGAATATTAACAACTTGTCAAAATTATTGTGTTTCCTGACAAAGCAGCTCTCAGATGTATGGCTTTGGAAAACCCCAATGTAACCGTAATTGATTTGTAATTGTTTTGCTGTCTTTGATCCCTGCAGGTTATCATGAAGGCAGTGAACAGAATATCAATTAGCTCCTTGCAGTGAATAGGAAGAAAGGTATCAGTGGCTGTGGCAGGATGTTAATTTTGTTTTATGCATAGAAGGGGAAGAGAGTTTACATCATTGATGCAAAGGCCATCTGTTGCAGGCCCACATAGCTGTTTTTGTATTTGTCATAGCCATTGTTCCTTCCCCATGGGCATCTACATGGCTCTTCTATCCTTCAGCCAATAGCTTATACCATTCCTCAGCAAATACTACCCTTAGATCCTTCAGTTGTCCAGTGATTTTTCTCATAAGAATCCAGTCTAAAAGAAATTCCTAACTACTCCATTCACTAAGGAATTGAGTCCAGACTATAAGCCAGGCCATTTATAAAAGTTATGCACATAAATTTAAAGAAAAAATCATTTTACCCTCTTAATAATCATATTTAATCACCCTTGAAGGTATGTGCTTGTGGGTCACTGTAGAGCTTCCCAAACCTTAGAGTCATACCTGGCCCTACCAGCAACCCTGTTTTCTGTCCTAAGAGGAAGTTAAGTACCAAAATCTAATCCCACAGAAATAGCATGACTTTGAAAGGAATGTGGCAGAAACATCTAAGTATAAACAAGCTCAAGGTAACCCTGGGCTCCACTCCTGCTTCCACCCATACCTTGAGCTAGCAGGTACCATGACATCAGTAGATGTCAGACTTGCTTTCTCTTCAGAATTTCTGGGGCTGCCCTGGTCATCGCTGTGGATCCCTAGAGTAGATTGGTGCCCAAGTTCTGTGACACACTGTGAGAGTCACCTACCTTATTGCTGCTAGAAGCTATCTTTATCTTCAGCCACTGGTTTTTATGCATCGTGGTCTCTATGTGCCTGTCAAGTCTTTTGTGTTGGTTCCTTATAAAGAATCAGAATCTGTTTTGACATGGAGGAAGCTGGTGTTTCAGACTGACTAAGTGTGTTCATCTTTGGTGGTGACAAGATTGATATTTAATTTTTAAACTTCTTTAAATACACAACACACACATACACCCTGTGTTGTATACCTATGTGTGTGGTCCCATCCTCATACATGTTGTGAATATTTTGTTCTCCCACTGAATTTCTGATCATCCTATCTCTGTTTATATTCTCATCCCATAATATAACTTAGGACATAGCATTCCATACTTTTTCTGTGTTCATATAATCCCATACAGATATTGATATGCGCAGTATGGACACTGGTCATTGATTCACAGCATAGAAACACATGCATCATTTCTTCTGCAATGCAACTGCTATATCGCTAACTCCTTTCAAATGATTGCATGACAGTGTCCTAAAACATGGCTTGTGTGAACACAGCTCATTCTCCTATTGAATACTCTTGGTAATGGGTAACATGATGTTTCTAGTTTTTCTGGCACTGAAAATAATGTTCTGTTTGCCTATGCTCTATTTACATGCCAGTGGTATTGTCTATGAGAGAAATACTCTCATACACAGGATGGTAGGCTAAGGGGATATGTTTACATTACAAGTTATATTGTTATTTTACATTTTCTGTGTCCATGTGTGTTGGTGTGGAGGTATGTGCACAAGAGTGTAGGTGCTTATGGAGGCAAAGGGTATCAGATCCTACTATGAGTGCCAGGAATCCAACTTGAATCTTCTGCACAAACATTCTGTGCCCTGAACCACTGCTCCATCTCAGCAGCCAGCATCTACTCTTTCTCAAATTGATGTCGCTTAAATGTCTCTCCACAGAAGGCTACAGTGTCTCCTTTTCCAACCAATATAGTACATGTGTGTTTGGTCCCACGTCTCAAAGAGAATAGCTAATATCACCCCAGAATTTAAAGGGTATTGTTGGTTCAGTTCCTAGTTCTTGAGCCCCAGTGAATGTGAGAATTCTCAAATTCTTTGGATATCAATTTTTGTTCCTGAAAGTCATCTTATTTCCACTATCCAATTTTCTATAGAGTTATTTGTCTTTAGGCACCTGACAAGTGCCTATCACACTGCTGCCGTTTGAATGATGTCATTTGAATGATGTCATTTGAATGATGTCATTTGAATTATGTGGCACCTGATTTTATTCTAACTCTTTTGTTTGTTCGTTGACTTTATGATGTTTTTCTTGTATATTTTCTAGGGATATTTTATAAAAGGGCTGGAGAGACATCTTAACAGCCAGATACAACTGCTCTTTCAGGGGATCAAAGTTCATTTTCCTGCACCCATATTGGGAGGTTCCTAATCACCTGTAACTGGAGAGATGAACTCCATCTCTGTGGGACCTAACACTTCTGGACTCTGTGGGTATCTGCTCTTACATGTGCACACACACACAAACAACTTAAAACTCAAATAAATCTTTAAAAATGATATATATTTTTTAAAAGAATTGTTTTTAATGTTAATTGGGTGTGCATGTCTGTGTGAGGATGTATGCATGTGACTGCATGTGTCATGGAGACTAGAAGGAGGTTTTGGATCCTCGGACCTGAAGTTACAGGCAGTTGTGAACAACAGGTCATGGGTGCTGAGGACAGAAATAGGGTACTCTCCTAGAGCCATGTGCACTCTTGACAGACACTGAACCATCTCTCAAGCTTCTAGTATGTATGTTTTTTTAAAAAATCAATATTTTAATAAATTCATTTAAACAACATTTTGTTTTAAACATTGTAATATAATTACATATTACCCCCTTTCTTCTCTTCAATGCCTTCCAGTCTCCTCCATGCTTTCTCTTAAATTTATGGCTTGTGTTTAACTGTTGTTATACATACATACATTGTGTGTGTGTGGTGGAGGGCATGGGTATATTTCTAAGTACATAAATACAGTCTACTCAGTGCTGGGCTTGTTCAGGCAGCCATATTGGTAAGATACTCTGTGTAGCTTCTGACACGTTTAGGAGACACGGTTTCACAGCAAATTTCTTGCTCCTCTGGCTCTTACAATTTTCTCATCCCCTTTTCTACAATGATACTTGTGTATACCTTTCTAAACCTCTGTGTTTATACACTTAACCAAAAATGGGGTCTTTTCCCCTAAGTTAGACATGTGTAGTTACACTACTCTCTGGAAATATTGTTTTAGTCATTCATTACAGCTAAGCATTTACTGTCTCTAGACATGCTTTTAAATTTTCATATAAAGTAAGACAGGCTCCTGAAGTTATTAGCCTGTTGAGAGTTTAAAACATAATGTATTTCTTTCCACTGCAATGCATTTTATCATGTGTAAATTCTTATCAATGTTTGCAATTTTTCTGACATCTTAGTGATGTTAAGCTGATCTATTTGTTAATTCCTCTACTGGGAGCGTCTTTGTTTGATCAGGAACAGCTTTGTAGTGTGCTTCAGTGTCTGGTGAAACAATTTTCTCCTCACGGATGGCTTATATTCATGTCTTTCTTATGTAGAAGCAGAAACAAAATAACATATGAGTGGTACGGATAGACCTTCCCATTAGAATCTGTCACTTTCCTCCCTGAGATATTGTATCTTTCATATGAAAGTTAGTTGGAAGAATGCGCTCCCACTATTAAGATAGAATAGATGGACTTTTATCTCTTCTAACTATAGCAAAAATTGGACATTAAATATTAAGCAAACAGAAAAAAATACTTTTAAAAATGGGAAAGAGTAAGATACACTAGAGATTAAAAAACAATAAACAAAAACAAAGATCCTGTAATAGAAAAACACTAACGTTCACAGAAGAGCACTCAAGCAAAACCCAAACTAAAACAGAGAAGTTCAACAAGATCCACAGAACATAAAAATGTCTAGATTTTATTTGTCATTTCCAAACCTGGAAAAAAAAAAAAACTGCAAACCATTTTTTTTAAAAAAGGTAATTAATGGATGTTAGCATTAAGATGACAGTGATGTTAAATTTATCTGACAAAGACTTAAAACAGCTGTAATTAAAATGCTTGGAAAAGCAATTATACTTAAATGGGAAAATTGAAAACCTTAGCAGAGAAGGAGAAGATATAATGAGGAACAAAATGGGAACACCAGAGCTGAAATATCTGATGGGAGAGAGAAAAAAAAAACAAAACAAAACAAAATTCAAAAAAATCAGCAGCAGGATGGAAAGCTCAGGTGAAAGACTTAATAAGTTAGAAGATATAATAGAAAATTAACCAATCTGATCAATAAAGAGGAAAGCTAGCTGGAAAAACAATGAATGGTGCTACAGGCATGTCTAACTAAAGTGTCACCTTGACTTCACCAGAATCAATGGAGAAAGGGCTGGCAGACCTGAAAGGCCAATCTGACGATGTGGTGAGAAGTTTTCAAATTCTGGATAGGTTAAAGACCTATAAACTCTGGCTCGGGTGAGCACCGAGTTTGATAAACCATGAGAAAACAACGAGACCACAGTAGCAAGAGGCACAGTTTACCCCCAAAAGCAAGGAAAAAGGACGAACAATTGCAGAAAAGTAAGCACTTTCCAAACAGTGGGTGACATCTACCTACCATTAAGTGACATACGGGAGGGAAAGAGCAATGGTGTTCAACTTCTAAAAGAAAAGGCCTGTCAACCTAGAATTCTATCCTTGGTTATAAAGAAGCATCCATCACACAGGCTGTGGGAATAAAGATGCTCCCCGCTGAGGCAAAAGCTGAAACTGCCTGGCCAAGAGAGGCACTGAAAAATTGTCCTTAGATAGAAAAGAAACTGTGTTTCTTTAACTCTTTAGTTTTTTATTCTCAAGAATTCATACATGCATAAATGAAATCTTAACACATCTAAGCCCCATGTTCTGCTCCATTTGTACTCAAGTGTCTGCCCGTGTCCCATTCTCAACTTCATGTCTATGTTATATAGCCCATAAGGTCCAGCTACTGCCTCCCACATGTGCATGTGTGTGCAGCCTTAAAAACACTTTGATCAGGATTACAGGCCAAGGCATGGGACATGGGAAGCCTATCGGTTACCACATCCTCAATTAAAAAAAATAATAATTCTCCTTCCCATGGTAGCTATCTCTATTAATAGCTCCTCAGTAAGGGGTGGGACCTGGAAATGATTGTCTACTTCATCTATACTGGTAATTTGGTTGGCTTGATCTTGTATAGATCTTGTGCATGCAACGGTACTACTATGAACTCATGATTGCATTATTAATATACCGTCCAGAAGACAGCATTTCCCAGCACTCCTCCCCATCCTCTTGTTCCTATACCCTTTCTACCTTCTCTTCCTCCTCTTCAGTGTCTCCTGAGCCTTGGTGGTGTCAGTGTGTGTGTGTGTGTCGGAGGGACTAATATACATGCCCCATTTAGGGCTGAGCACTGAGTCTCTTGTTCTCAGCCCTTTGACATTTGTGCATCTCTCCACTGTCTGCTGTCCACTGCAAAAAGAACCTTTTCTTTTTCTTTTTTCTTTTTGATGACGACTGATAGAAGCTCATTTCTAAGGACACAAACATAAATATTTAGAAAGCAATTTGGCACCATAGCTTTGGCAAAATAACAATAACATGTTCCACATTAGGGCCTTTGACCTCCGAAACCATGAGCTTTTGATCAAGATTACTGTTTCAAGCATAAAATTTCCTCCTGTGGAGCAGATTGTAAATCCATTCAGAGAGGGCTTGCTTACCCCATGACAGTCATGCCACTGCACCATCATGAACATCTTGCCTTTCTACAGGGTCCAATGCTGGTAACACAGTTAATGTCTTTCCTCCTCAGTAGCCTACATAGTATTTCCCAGTACTAAGAGAGTCACCAGCAAGGAAAAAGTATCCTTTGTTGTTGTTGTTTGGTTGGTTTGGTTCTTTATCAATTTGAAATTGTTTTCTATATATCCCCCATAGGCACAGTGCCTAGTGTCTTCAGCAAAAGGTCTCCTCATGTTGTTGAGTGGCTAACTAAATGGAAGAGCAATAGAGAAAGCAAGCCGGGTGTAAAACCTTACTTATTCATGCCCTCTCCTCTCTTGACTGGGAATATAATAGCAGCTTCAATTCCTGCCTTGACTTCCCTCCCATGACAGATTGTAACTTGGAATCGCCATGCCAGACAAACCTTTTCTCCATCAAAGTTGCTGCTTTCTGGGCATTTTGTCATAGCATCAGGAATGAAACTAGAAAAGTGCACATAGAAAACCTTGAAAAATAGCCAATAGAATTAATTGTACTGTTTGCCACAACCAAATAAGATTTGAGTACTTTCCCCTCAGTGATAAGGAAAAAACAAATCTGGCCTGTTCCCACAGCCTGTATACAAACAACATGGTACTGAAGATCTTGCCAGGACAGTAAGGCAAGGAAATAACCAGAAAACGCAACTAAGAAAGGGGAAGGACCATTGTCCTATCTACTGTAGAGAATACAGATGTCTGTGTAAACAGTCACATGGAATCTGCAAAGAAATCCCAGCAACTAAAAGTGAGATCATCAAGTTTCAGTGTTCAGTTGCAGCCAACAGAAAATGTGTAGAAACCAAAAATTTAAGGGCAATACTAATTATGGTTTCTTAAAGAAAAAATGCCAGTGCTGGAGAGAGAAATAGCTCAGTGGTTAAGCACTGGAAAAGCACTGGCTGCTCTTCCCAGAGGACCTGGGTTCGATTCCCAGCTCCCATCTGGCGGCTCACTACCGTCTGCAACTCCAGTTCCAAAGGATCTGATGCCCTCTGACCTCCACTGACCCCAGACTCTGATGGGACACATAGACATGCATGTAGGCAAAACATCTATAAATGTCAGACAATTTTTAATTAAAATTTCAAAGCTCAAAACTAAGCAGCAATCCAGCTAGAAAATGAGAAAACATGAAGAATCGTTTTACCAAAGATGCACAGATGGGAATTAAGCATATGAAAAAGTGTTAGCAATTAGGGAAATTAGAATAAAAACCGCAAGGATAGTTCTCTCGGAATGGCTAAAATGTGAAAATGACGACCAATTGTGTAGGGTTTTGGGGGAAAACGAATCTTGCAGACATTGCTTGTGGAAATGGAAAAATGGGACAGACATTCTCAGAAACAATTTGTCAGTTTCTGTAAAAATTAGCATGCAACTACCACATGACTCAGCGATTCCACCCTTGGGCATTTATCCCAGGGAAATTATGGTTTGCACACCAATGAAAATCTGCATACGAGAGTTTACTTTATAATGCATTACCTTTAATAGCCCCAAACTGGAAACAGATGTTCTTCAACAGGTGAATGGTTAAACAATACCATGTATACGGCACCATTTCTCCTTGTACTGAAGGAAAAACCGCCAATTCAGACGACAACCTGGATGAATCGCTAGAGAATTGCACGGTGTGTTGAGAGGCAGTTCCCAAAGCTTACAAACACACAAATAGATGTGTCCATTTAAATAACATTTCTAATGGACAAAAAGTGAAGCCCTGGAGAACAAGTTAGTGGAGGGTCAGTGGGAGGGAGAGGGAGCTCGTCAAACGGTTGTCCTGCAAGCAGAAGGGTATGGGTTTGAGTCCCAGAACCCATGAGCTGGGTGTGGCACTATGGGCTTGCAATCCCCCTGGCTGGGGAGGCAGAGGGAGAGGGAACTCTAAGGCTTGCTGGCCAGCCAGCTTAGCCTAGTTAGACAGAGCCAGGTCAGTGTAGGAGACTGTCACAAGAAACAAGGTGGATGATGTCTGAGAAGGAATGACACCCAAGTCTCTCTCTCTCTCTCTCTCTCTCTCTCTCTCTCTCTCTCTCTCTCTCTCTCTCTCTCTCTCACACACACACACACACACACACACACACACACACACACACACACACACAGACATACACACACACGGAGAAAGGAATGGAAGTGTCTATCAAATGGGAAATGAAGGGCTCCGCAGTACCACATTTATACACTGTGACTTTATACTATGGCCTCACATAAGATTTCTGTTGCAGAAAACCTAGTAAAGGCAATAGGAGGTTATTATTATTGTTGTTGTTGTTGTTATTATTATTTCCTGCAACTGAATGAAAATTTAGTATCAAATCAAATACATTTTAATGAAGATATATTTGTGAGGTTTAGGTTTTGTATTGATGTAAGTATACTAGAATTCCTATGTCCATCTCCGGGGCCTTGCCAAGTCATTTTATGAGTGTGAACAGGCTTATTGAACATCTTGGCTCTTAATGGATATACAGTCCTCTATAATCATCAACAAGAAAATTATTTTAACTATTTTTATAAGGGTCCACCTATGTTGAAATTTTCTTGTCATATTGCTTTTAAGTGGCTGTATGGCAGACTAGACCATAAGAGTAGTAATTATGAGTGGTCCTACTAATTGCTTACTTGAGCTGTTACTAACTGCTTACAATTGTGTTGCTCTACCTATTCTATGTGTGGTTTGCCTCTGGTTCTTTTAAGTTGCTTCCTAGCCAGCCATCTTTGACTTTGTATCATTTACATAGCCACAGATGTGGTTACGTGTAAAGTCCCTGATGCTTGACCCAGTTTCCCTTAGTAGTACTACAATTTTGCATCCATTTTCCTAATGAGACTGGTATATACTTTTCTATTTTCTCCTGTTCTTTATCAAGTTTTGCTATTACATTTTTGCTTGTGCCATGAGATTAGTTGGTGAGTTGCCTGGCTTTCTCTCTGGCCTGGAACGGTTGGAGTAACATCATAATTACCCATTCTGTAAAGGTTAGATAAATCTCAGCTGTGAACCCATCTGGTCCCCCTGGCCTTTCATCGTCAGATCTAATCACCTTCACCGGCTCCTCTAGAGTTGCTGGTCTGTTCAAGTTTTCCACTTCTTCTTAGAAACATTTAAGTTGTTTCTATTTTGCTATAAAGTCATTTTCCTTTGGGAAATAATTTACACATAATATTCTTTTGATCTTTTCTGCATCTGTCATTGCTCTTTTATCTGTAATCAGACTGCAGGGTGTTGATCTAACTCATTTCATTGTTCAAAGGACTACCCTTAGGCTTCCTTCCAGTGTGTGTGTGTGTGTGTGTGTGTGTGTGTGTGTGTGTGTCTATATATGTGTGCATGTGTGTATATATGTAAATGTGTGCATATTATATATATGCATATGTGTGTATTTGTGTGTGTCTGTGTGCATGTGTGTATATATGTATATGTGTGCTTATTATATATGTATGTATGTATGTATGTGTGTATGTGTATGTGTGTATTTGTGTATGTGCGTGTGCATACACAGGTTGTGCATACACAGGTTGAGGCCAGAGGTCAGTGTTAGAGGTTTTTCTTCTATCACTACCATCCTTTTCTGATCTGGTGTCTCTCACTGAAGCTAGAGCTCAGTAGTTGGCTGACCTGGCTGACCATCAAGCTATAGGAATTCATCAGTCACCGCCCCTTGGTGCTGGAGGTTCAGATACATTAGTCCACCTACCATTTACACGGATGATAGAGAGTTGAACTCAGGTGTTTCTCATTCATCCTCTGCACACCTCCCTGGCCCACCCGTGGGTTTTATCCTTTCTTTCTTGTTGTTGTTGATTATTCCTTGCGAGTTTTGTTTTAAAAAATATTTTTAATGAACTATTTCTATGTAGCCCTAATTGATCTAGAATTGACTATGTAGCCCAGGCTGGCCTGGAATTTATGGTGATCTTCCTGCCTCTGTTTCCTCAGTGCTGGAATTATAGGCATATACCACCACAACCTGGAATTTCTTCTTGTTTGTTTTATCTTTTAAAAATATGTCTTTATTTTTACTAAAATGTCTCCAGTTTCTTTTGCTTTTTTTTATCTTGCTTTACCACTGTTTATGAATTTTTAGTTTTTATTTTTCTGTAGCAGATTCATGTAAACTTACAGAAATGTAGGCATTTCTTTGAGTTCCACAATCTGATTCATTGAGATTTTTATTTTGTCAATTCTCCTGTATTACAACAATTATCAAGGAATTCTGGGTTGAGCCATTCCTAATTATTGAATTCTATTTTTATTGAATTGTCTTTAGAGCACATATACTCTAAAATTCTCATTGTTTATCTTTATTAAGATTTACCTATTGTATAATTATTTTTACTAAGTTATATAAACATATACATAAAAGAAAAAGAAAGACTCCTCTTTAGTGAGACTAAGGTACAAACATCTATACATGATGATTTGCCTCTCTCTCTCTCTCTCTCTCTCTCTCTCTCTCTCTCTCTCTCTCTGTGTGTGTGTGTGTGTGTGTGTGTGTGTGTGTGTGTGTGTGTGTGTGTGTGTCTGGGTACCCCATGGAACAATCAAAGTAACATGGAAAATAATTAACGATAACACCTCTTATGACTGCTTAGGACTGCAAGATGATTACTTCGCCTTCAAACATCACATTATCATACAACAAAGACAACATTCAAAGGAAGTAAACAAAAATACTTTCTTTTCTGCGCATATGTATTCTTACCAAGGCATTCTGAGGATCCCCTAGGAGCTGTCTTCTCCAGTTTTGCTGGTCTGGTCAGGATTGGGTTGTATAACCAGGCTCTGGATACAAGGAAAACAGGGTAATGTGTAGAGGATCTGATGCTCCCATTCTTGGCAGTGGGAGGTTGTATCAACAGGAAGAGAGATGGTAAGAACATAAATATTGGGTCTACAGCAAAGAATGTCTGCCAAACCTCAACCCCATCTTTTTTCTCAGATATACATCTCTGTTACTGGATAAATCATGAACTTTTTCTCATGCCAATTTGCCCTTTCTCTCTTTTATAACAACTAATAAGAAAAATTTCCAAAAAAACTCCACTCTTTCTCTTCTTATTCCCATGAGAATTGTGAAATAGTTTGCTCCTATCCTGCTATTAGCTTTTTTTCTATTAACTATTGGCACCTTCTGCTATTGCTACTGATGTACGATCTGCCTAGACTATGACATTTTTACTCAAATCAGTCCTTCATGACAGGTTTCCATTCAGCTTCTTTCAATCACCTGACCAGGAATATTTCAGGCTGCTGGGTGTGTGCTCAGCAGCACAGATTGGCTTCAAACCTCTCTCCACAGGCTCTCCTGATGGCAGAAGACAGCCTTCCATCAGGTATGGGTGTGACTTTAGTAGAAGAGCCTGACTCCTAGGAGTTATCCCTGGGGCACATTATTTTACTGCTCATCCCATGTTTTGTCTAAGATTTTGCCTAATTACTGCATAAGCTAGCTGAGCTGTGCAGGCTTTCCCGTTGGGTGTGTGCATCAGCATTGCCTTGGGAGATGCTGTCAAAGCTACCCAAATCCCACTTCAATTCTTTCTGCATACTGTAGGTACAGTACAGAGCACATGCAGGACATTCATGGTTCTCAGAGGTGAGAGGCTCCCCCTTCCCCTGGTTTTCTCTGCTAAATTGCTGGTTGCTCCTCAAAGGGATTTTTTTTTTTTTTTTGCTTTCTTTTCATTGGTTCTCATCAAGATCTCCCAAGGGTTGACAAGGCTCTTAGGTAACGAGTTCTCCAGGCGTTGAGATAAGGATTACTATTTCATCTCTGAACACCTTTTCTTCTCAGCCTATCCCTTCCTTTGGCTAGACTCTCTGTACCTCTACACAGAGAAGGGGCAGTTCTGTTCTGGTGCACGTGGCTGGTGTTCCAGGGAGATGCCTGGGTTTGAGATCTCAGGTCAGAAGCCACTGGTCTGCCTAGTTTATGTGAGATTGGATAATGACTTAGAAAGCTAACACAGAGAGAAAAAGCAAAGCCTAAGAATTAGTCCATAAATGATTTCAACTCTGAGATCCAAGCCAAGCCTTTAAGTTTATATTATAGAACTTTTTATTCATTCTCAGTTAAATTTTTGACCTTCCCATTGTTCTTTTGTCTATTAAGTGTTTCCAGACTCATTTTCATCTGGTATAGCTACCAGATATAGAAATGTCCACTTTCCAGTGCATATCGAGGGGAGGCAAGGTTCTAAGAGAAGGCTACCAGGACAATCTTTTCACAGCTCAGGAGCTTCTACTACAGTTTCTATGGGAAGAAACAGTCCGGGAGGGGTAAGTAGTTTGAGATGAGCTAGTTTAAATTCCCTAAAGAACTCTAGGGCAAAAGGGCCAAGCCTGTGGGTCATATATCTGGCCTTGGAGTAATTAGCTCAGGGTATATGGTTGAGGAGGTGCTTGGGATGTGGGCTCCCGGTTGATTGGTTGGTTGGTTTGCTTATGAGAGACACAATGGGGATAGATAGATATGCTGTTCTGTCCCTAAGATGTAGCTTGTTCTGGGAAGGCTGATAATCTAGAGTCAGCAAGGCTCCAAAAGGTTAGAATGTAAAGCATATAAGATGCGAAAGCACAGTGAACTTGCTCCTTCTGCTTCATGCACGTGCTTGGTAGTGGACTGGAAATGAGCCACAGACACTGTTTAGACTTCTACAGGGGCTGCAGACTATCTGATCAACCATCAAAGCCATGGCGTGAAAAGTCTGAGTTTGATCTTGTTATAGAAGACTCCCAAAGTGAGGACTGGAGAGATGGCTCAGCTGTTAAGAGCACTGGTTGTTCTCCCCAAGTTCAATTCTCAACCCCACATGTGGGGGTTACAGCTATAACTCCCAGTTCCAGGGAATCTGATACCCTCAAACAGACATGCATGCAGACAAAATACCAGTGCACATAAGATAAAAATACACCGTTAAAAATCTCCCAACAAACACACAAAAACTATTCCATGTTGGGAGGAACCACTCATATTTCAGCTGTTCCCTCTCCTTCCCTGAATGTATTTTTAAAACAATGTCTTTGCTCCCAACCCACTAAATAATCTCTTTGTTTTTCTTTGACTCTTTTTATTTGATCTTTCTATTTGGAAGAAGATCTTACCTTTATGGGACCAAAATGGCTTCATTCTGGTCCATGCTTGTTAACTCCTAAAAGTCTGATGTCTTCTACATGAGCAAGACACATTCAGCCTTTCTCCCGGAACAGCTGCCAGATCAAATAAATTGTCTGCAATGAGCTACCAGAACTGTTTATGACCACAATGAAAAGGTGCTTGCATTTAGCATACACACTGCTCATCCAAAGATGCTAATGATGTATACACTGGTTCCTCTGTCTTTCTCTGAGCTGGAGAAGGACAGACTCCACTGCAGGGCTCCACAGGACCCAGAAGCCACACACTGTCTTCCCCTGAGTCCCAGCTTTCTACTCTGAGTAGGACTTCTGTCCTACCTTGGACTCTGCTGCGAGATGGATTGTCAAGGGTCAAGGGTAAACCTGAACCTGTAGGGCCTCATCCAGAGCTGAAAACCATCACAAATGCTCACTGAGCTTTCCTTGAGTAAATACATGGAGAATAATACAAATTGCCAGTCAGAAATTTGCAAAGGATTTGCCATAGATAAATAAATAAGATGTAAGAAACAAATGGTTTGGTTGTTACCAAAAAAGGGAAAAACAGTCTCTGGAAGTCTGTGTGTAGGTCCTAAAATCACGGATGCGGTAGCAAAGCCATATATTTTGAATTACACTTTTAGAAAGTCCTAGCTGTGGCCAAGAGGCAAATGAAAGCCCATTTCATAGTTTCATCGGGCTAATGAATATCTGAAAATTAGCACAGAGCCTGGGATGGGCCATCAGAGTACCAGTTAGATTTACTAGGAAGATGTACTATGACGTGGCAGCTTGATTTACTGCGGATTTTATAACACAGGGTTAGCAGGTTCTTGCTTGTGCAGTGTGCATGTGTGATGAGGATTGGTACAATAACGCTGTTGTCAGTGAAGGTGTGATGGCCAGTTCACCAATTAGAGACCTGATCTGGCTTACTGACAGTGTTGATTGCAAAGGGCTCAGCAGCCAAAGCTCTTCTATGCATTCATGGGAGAAGCTTCTAGGAGCAAGGCAAGACTTTAAAACAATGAGCATCACAAACACACATATTTCAATCTTTAGGAGGTAGAGTTAAAAATGGGAAAAGGAAAAACAAGCTTTTACCTCTTCTACTAAAGACATTATTGATGACAATCTTGAGGCAGTTGCCCTGAGGCTTTAATTTACCTGAGTGGCTCCCCATGAGTTAACACTCCATTGAAATCCGTCTCATGGTAACCAACCCTATTTGTCCTCTAGGGACCATCTCTGGCATTTTAAAATGTGGGATGTCTGGAGACTTTTGTAATATGCAGAATGGCTTAAATCACCTGCATGGAGAGGGAGTTATCGGTAATAGTCTAGAACATTCTTTTATTTGTGATGCCTGTCATGGGCTAGGCATGATAGTAAACAAACAGAACTCAAGAAAGAGACAGCAACACCCAGACTCTGAGTGTGCCCCCACTATGCTTTCTCTCAGCATTTTCACACACAGCTGAGACTTGTAAATTAGCAACTGTGCAACAGCGGAAGTGTCCTAGCTTCCCAGGGGGTTCTTTCAGAAACAGGAAAGAAACCTGTCAGGGTTGAACTGGAAAGGGAGAAAGGGTGGGTTACTAATTCTTCCATGGGAGCAAAGTCTAGGCACATAGCTAGTGACCATTACATGGGTGTCTCCTAGACTTGTCACTTGGCTAAGTCATGTGACACATATCTGACGAAGCTGTGTGAAGGCAGGGGATGCATGTCCACTGTCATCTGAGTCCTGCTCCACTGAGACCGATTCATCCCTGACACACAGAACTAGAGTATTGTGATAGTAAGAAATTGTGGTAGCTGGAGTGTGGCTTCAGATAAGACTTGAGGGAGGAAATGAGAGAAGATCTAGGTCATGAGAGACAGTAGGAAACACTAGGGACAGGGGATATTGGCATCATATAAAATGAATATGTATGCATATTAGATATATTCATATGCTAATAACCATTTGTTGCTTTGGTATGAAAATACTGAACAAGCTATGGTTTTTGACAATATGCCAGTTATGCTTTTTGGCAGTACAGAAATTAACTGGCCCCACCCTTTCTAACATTTATACTCTCAGGGAAATGCCCAAGATATTTAATGGAGATATCTAATTTACTAATATGCTAATGAAAACTCTGAAATGTATTTTCATACCAACATGTATACATTACAGGAAGAAAAGGGGGGATTAGATATGTATGCAAATACTCAAACTATGGGAATAGTAAAGAAGGCAGAGTAGTTACTTGCTCTAGAACTCTGTATTTTAAGATGTTTCCTGCCTGATCTTCCTAAGATCTGGGAACAGTGGAAAAGGCGTTCATGATGTATGGAACCGCAGCCGCCATTCACGATTGCTGCTTGCAGGGCTGGTCAGTGTTGACTGGAGTTATTGAGACTTTGAACTCTGCGCATCTTTCCCTGAGGACACTCACGACACCCACCCATGTACTCCTGTCAGCTGGCCATCCAGTCGGATCTAGTTTGAGGTTCTCTCCCCATGTTGTTCATGTAGACTAAGTGGAACCCTACTTCCTGGCAGTACCTGCTTCCGTGGTGTGGCCTCCATTATCAAATCTTTTTAATATTATTATTACTGTTGTTGTTGTTAAATTTGTTTCAGATGTTATAGGGGTTGGGTTTCACTGATGGAACCCACAAAAAGGCTGTATGTATGTATGTATGTATGTATGTATGTATGTATGTAGGTAGGTAGGTAGGTAGGTAGGTAGGTATGTGTATACTTATGTTTAGCATTAATGCTGGGCACCAGATCCTGCAGATATGCTGTATAGAAAGTCGTGGATTAAGAGGTTTGAGGAGGTTAAGACCTTGCCTCAGAAGTCTGGGAACAGCCATAGCTCAATCGTCAGTGTCTAGCTGGAAGGATTTAAGAACATCATTTCACCTTCTGTAGGTTTTGGTCCCCCTCCCTTTTTAAAGTGGAGTCATAAGAGTGCCCCAGGGGTGACAGGAATGTGGCAGGGAGCTGCTTATCCCCCTCTTGATGGCACTGATGAGTGACAAGTCTCACCAAGTTTACAGACCGTCAGAAGTACTTTCCAGACTCACTAATTACCCAGAATTTAGGGGTCAGGATAAACCCACTGTTGTGCCCAGCCTCAACAGCACACCCAAAACAACTGCTATCATGCCATACATCCGAAAGCTGAGGAGGATAGAGATGGCTCAGTGGTTAAGATCTTTGGCTGCCTTTCCACAGGACCTGGGTTTAATTCCCAGCACCCACATAGCAGCTCATAACCTTTTATAACTCCAGTTACAGGGGATTTGACAGCTTCTTCTGACCTTTACAGGTACCAGGCATGCCATGCACATGGTTCACAGACAAACGTGCAGGCAAAACACCCATATACACATGTAATAAAATAATGAATACTTTTTAAAATGGCAAGTCATGGTGTGTGGCTCATGCCTGTAATCCAGGCATTAGAAAGTCAAGGGAGTCTTGTAAGTTTGAGGCCTGCCCAGATCCTATCTCAAAAACAAAAAACAAAATAAACCATTACTGTGTATAGTATGTTATGCATAACCCGTTTTCCTCATAGGAACCATCAAGAAAAGTTGATAGATCCCAGAGCACTGTGGGAAGAGCAGAAAGCACACAACTGATGTGATTCTTTTTGCCCTGGGGAACCCTGAAAGGGTCCAAGTGAACCTTGTGGTTGATTCCCAATCTGGACAGTTAAGAATTGACTCATACCTAGAATGGGTGGTTATTCTAAAGGGGTCAGGGTAAATCGAGTTGGGAAGCCACAGGATGGCTCCAGAACCTCATCCTTGCAAGGGACACCTGTGGTGAGGGGGCTGAGGCACTGCCCATCTATCTCACCTTCAGACCCTGCTGTCTTGTGGGTATGCAGGGTTTGAGATGTACGCGCCCCATCCAGCAGAGGAGTGTCTTCACTATATTCAAATACTAATTAATAAAAAACCAAGACTCTCTAGCTTTGAATGACCTCCCTGGAGGACTCTGAGGCAGAGAGTCGATATGATGGGAACATCCTGTTAATAGCCAACATCCTGAGTTCAGTGAACATTGCTCTACTCTTGAGTTGGAGTAGCCCCCATACTCCTCGTGTTAAGGGTTTGGCCCTGGCTGCACTTTCTGTGGCCACAGTCTACCATTGTCCTGCCCTTGATCTTGGAACATTCTGACCATTCTTCAGTGCGCAAGCAAAGACAGCTGTATTTTTTCATTTATTTATTTACTCACGTTCCATCCTGGTCACAGCTCCTTCCCTCCTCTCCTCCCAGTCTCACCCTCACAAATCCTTCCCCCTACTATTCTCTTTCCTTCTCCTCAAAGAGGGCAAGCCCCCGTGGGTTCTACTCCAACCTAGGACATCAAGTACATCCGTACATCCTCACGTACTGTGGCCCAACCAGGCAGTCCAGCTAGGGGAAGGGGATCCAGTGGCAGGCAAGAGAGTCAGAGACAGCCTCTGCGCCAACTGTTAGGAAGCCCACATGAAGAGCAAGCTGCACATATGCTGCAAGTGTGTAGGGGGCCTATGTTCAGCTCCCTCATGCTCTTTGGTTGGTGGTTCAGTCACTGTGAGCCCCCATAAACACAGGTAGTTCACTCTGTAGGTATTCTTGTAGTGTCCTTGACCCCTCAGGCTGGCTCAATCCTATCCCTGACTTCCACAGGACTCCCTGAGATCCATCTGATGCTTGGCCGTGGGTCTCTGCATCTGTTTTCATCAGCTGCTAGATGAAACCTCGCAGGAGACAGTTATGCTGGTCTGCAAGCATAGCAGAGTATCATTAATAGTGTCAGGGTTGGCTGTCTCCCATGGGATGGATCTCAAGTTGGGCCAGTCATTGGTTGGCAGTTCCCTCTATCTCTGCTCCATCTTTTTCCCTACACATATTGTAGGCAAGAAAAATTTTGGGTTGAAGGTTGTTTGGGTGGATTGATGTATCCCTACCTCTCCTGGAAGTCCCATCTGGCTACTAGAGGTGGCCAATTCAGTCTTCATATCCTTCACTACTGGGAGTGTCAGCTATGGTCACCCCCATAGACTCCTAGGAATCTCCTCCATCACAGGTCTCCAGCGAGTCCCAGAGATGGTCCCCACTGATTTCTATTCTCTCTCCCAACCTCTCACACCCTGTTTCTTCTAACCTGATCTTCATCTCTGTTCCCCTCCTCATCCCTTCTCCCACTCAGTTGCCTCCATCCATTCACCCACCTCAGATGGTTTTACATTCCCTTCTAAGATTCAGGCATCCTCCTTTGGACCCTCCTTATTACTTAGTTTCTTAGGGTCTGTGAATTGTAGCATGGTTATCCTGTACTTTATGACTAATGTCCATTCATAAGTGCATACATAACCATGTGTGTCTTTCTGGGTCTTCATTTGGGATGATATTTTCTAGTTCCCTCCATTAGCCTGCAAATTTCATATCTTAGGTTTTAATAGCTGAGTAGTATTTTATTGTGTAGACTTTGCCACAGTATTTGTATTCATTCTTCAGTTAAGAGACATCTAGGTTGCTTTAAGTTTCTAGCTATTATAAAACAAGCTGCTATGAACATAGTTGAGCAACTGTCCTTGTGGTATGGTAGAACCAGGTCTATAAGTAGAACTATTTCCAGTTTTCTGAGAAACCACCAAATTGATTTCCAAAGTGGTTGTACAAGTTCATGCTTGCATCAGCAATGAAAGTGTTCCTCTTTCTCCACATCCTTGGCTGCCACCTGAGTTTTGTTTTGTTTTGTTTTGTTTTTATCTTAACCATTCTGATGCGTTCAAGATGGAATCTCAGTGACAAGAAGTGTTTACTAGCAGGAACCAGATATGGGTGTCTCCTCAGAGGCTCTTCCAGAGTCATATAGATACAGATGAGGATGCTTGCAGCTAACCATCAGACTGAACATGGGGACTTCAATGAAAGAGCTATAGAAAGGACTGAAAGAGCTGAAAGGTTTGCGACCTCATGGGAAGAACAACATCATCCCCTAGAGAGGGTGACTGGGAGAGGGAGCACCTTCATAGAAGCAAGTTGAAGGGAAGGAGGAAGGGGAGTGGTGGGAAGGTTATAACACTTGAAATGTAAATACCAAGAATAGCCAAGAAAATTGAAAAGAAAAAAAAAGATGGAATCTCAGAATTGTTGTGCTTTACATTTTCCTAATGACAAAGGATATCAAACATTTTTAAAGTGCTTCTTGGACATTAGAGATTTCTCTGCTAAGAATTCTTTGTTTAGCTCTGTATCCCATTTTTAATTGGGTTATTTGGTCTGTTCTTATCTAACTTCTTGAGTTCTTTCTACATTTGGGATATTAGTTCTGTCAGATGTAGGATTGGTGCAGATCTTTTCTCAATCTGTAGGCTGCTGTTTTGTCCTATTGATGTTCTTAGCCTAGTAAAAGCTTTTCAGTTTCATGAGGTCCCATTTATCAATTGTTGATCTTAGTACCTGACCTATTAGTATTCTGTTCAGAAATTTGTCTTTTGTGCTAATGTGTTTGCCTTAGTCAGAGTTTCTATTCCTGCACAAACATCATGACCAAGAAGCAAGTTGGGGAGGAAAGGGTTTATTCAGCTTACACTTCCACATTGCTGTTTATCACCATAGGAAGTCAAGACAGACTCAAGCAGGTCAGGAAGCAGGAGCTGATGATACAGGGGTCATGGAGGGATGATACTGGCTTGCTTCCCCTGGCTTGCTCAGCTTGCTTTCTTATAGAACCCAAGACTACCAGCCAAGGGGTAGCACCATCCATAATGGGCTGGACCCTCCATGCTTGATAACTAGTTGAGAAAATGCCTCACAGCTGGGTCTCATGGAGGCATTTCTTCAACTGAGTCTCCTTTCTCTGTGAAAACTCCAGCTTGTGTCAAGTTGACACATAAAACCAGTTAGTACAGTGTTCAAGGCATATCCCTAGTCTCTCTTCTACTATATTTACTGTTTTATGTTGAGGTCTTTGATCCAATTGGGCTTAAGTTTTATGCATGGTGATAAATATGGGTCTATTTGCATTCTTATACATGCAGACATCCAGTTAGTCTAGCACCGTTTGCTGAAAATAATTTCTTTTTTCCATTGTATGGTTTTAGCTTCTCTTTCAAAAATCAAGTGTCTGTAGGTTTGTGGTCTTATTTCTGGGTATTCAATTTTATTCTATTCATTGACCTGTGTGTTTTTATGCCAATACCATGCAGGTTTTATTACTGTTGCTCTGTGGTATAACTTTAAATCGGGAATGGTTATATCTCCAGAAGTTCTTTTATTATACAAGATTGTTTTAACTATCCTGGGTTTTTGTTTTTTTGTTTTTCCATATGAAGTTGAGAATTGCTCTTGATGTAATGAGAATTACGTCAGGGATGTAAAGAATTATGTTGAGATTTTTATGGGAATTTCATTGAATCTGTAGATTGCTTTGGGTAAGGTGGCCATTTTTACTATGTTAGACATACTTATCCATGACCATGAGAGAGTTTTTCATCATCTGATATCTTCTTTGATTTCTTTCTTCAGAGACTTGAAGTTTTTTCATACAGGTCTTTTTCTTGGTTGGTTAGAGTCATATCAAGATTTTTTTATTATTATTTGTAGATATTGTAAAAAGTGTTGTTTCTCTAATTTCTTTCTCAACCTGTTTATCACTTGTATAAAGGAGGACTATTGATATTTTTTTAGTTAATTTTGTATTCAGCCATTTTGCCGTAGGTGTTTATCAATCATGGAAGTTCTCTGGTTAAATTTGGGAGGGGTCACTTATGTATACTATCATATATCACATATCATATCATACCATATACCATATATCATCATGTAATATATCATCAATAAATCATATATTATCATATAGATCATATAGCACATAGAATATATTGCAAATAGCAATACTTTGACTTCTTCCTTTCCAACTCATATCACCTTGTTCTTCTTTATTGTCTTATTGCTCTAAGAACTTCAGGAACTATGTTGAATAGATACATAAAGAATATACAGCTTTGTCTTGTCCCTGATTTTAATAGAATTTCTTTAAGACTCTCTCCATTTAACTTGATATTGGCTGTTGGCTTGCTGTATGTTGCCTTTATTATGTTTAGGTATGTACCTTGTAACCCTGATCTCTCCAAGACTTTTAACACAATTTGTTAGACTTTGTCAAATGCTTTTAAGCATCTAATGAGATGATCAAGTCTGATTTTTCTCTTTCAGTTTGTTTATATGGTAGAGTATGTTGATAGAATTTTGTATATTGAACCACATTCCGAAAACAAAGCCTTCTTGATCATAATAGATGATGCTTTTTGATGTGTTCTTGAATTTGGTTTGCAAGCATTATATTGAGTAATTTTGCATCAATATTCATCAGAGAAATTAATCTGAAATTCTTGTTCTCTGTTGAGTCTTTTTGTGGTTTACATATTAGGGTGAGTGTGACCTCATAGAATGAGATTGCCAATGTTCTTTCTGTTTCTATTTTGTGGAATAGTTTGAAGAGTACTGTTATTCACTCCACTTCAAAAGTCTGGTTGAATTCCTGGGCTTTCTTTCTTTCTCTTTCTTTCTTTCTTTCTTTCTTTCTTTCTTTCTTTCTTTCCTTCCTTCCTTCCTTCTTTCTTTCTTCTTCCTTTTCTCCTCCTCCTTCTTCTCCTCCTTCTTTTTTTGGAGACTTTTAATGACTGCTTCTATTTCTTTAGGACTTATAGTACTATTTAAATTGTTTACCTAATATTGATTTAACTTTGGTAAGTGGTATCTGTCAAGAAAATCATCCATTTGATTTAGACTTTCCCGTGGGGTACAGGCTTTTGAAGTAAGGCCCAATGGTTCTTTGAATTTTCTCTGTAGTTATATCTCCCCTTTCATTTCTGATTCTGTTGATTTGGATGCTGTCTCTCTGCCTTTTATTTAGTTTTGTTAAGAGTTTATCTATCTTCTCGATTTTCCCAAAGAACCAGATCTTGTTTCATTGATTCTTTAGATTCTTTTTGTTTTTAATTTATTGCTTTCAGCCCTGAGTTTGATTATTTCCTCTTGGGTGTGTTTGCTTCTTTTTGTTCTAGAATTTTCAGTTGTGCTTTTAAGTTGCTAGTATGAGATGTCTCCAATTTCTTTATGAAGGCAGTAATGCTATGAAAAGACAGCTAATATAACACTGACAAATGGACTCTGCTTTTGTGACAGAATTCTTTTAAGCAGTCTGGACCTGGAGCCTCTCTTTCTCTCAAGAGCCATTGTAGAGTGGTCCCCACCTAAACAGGAAGAACTTAAGGAGGCAAGCTAAGAATATGGCTCTATAGGTAAATTGCTTGCTGCCCATGTATGAGGTCCTAAGATCAGAACTCAAATCACCCACATAGAGATTGTCAAGTAGGATGCAGCCATGGCTTCAGCATGTGGAGAGGATAAGGGGACCAGAGGATCCCAAAGGCTTAGCTACACAACCTGTCAGGTTATAATACTGAGACCCAGAAACTAAGAGAGAGAGGTGATTACCGAAGACATCCTAAAGTCAACCTCTGGCTTACACATGTATGCACAAGAGTGAGTATACCTGCACACACACACACACACACACACACACACACACAGAGAGAGAGAGAGAGAGAGAGAGAGAGAGAGATGCACTAACAAGAACCAGTATACCTGCGTACACACACACACATATACATATGCACTCACAAGAGTCAGTATACTTGCACACACAGAGACATGCACACACACACAGATACACTCACAAAACTCAGTACACCTGCATATGCACGTATGCACTCAAAAAAGCAAGTACACCTGTGCATACACACACATTTACACATGCACTCACAAGAGTAAGTACATCTGCACACACACATAAGTATACACATACACACACATACTCACATGAGCAAGTACACCTTCACACACAGATACATACACACTTACATATGCACTCACAAGAGTGAGCACACCTGCACACACACACTCATATATACACACATGTATGCATGCACGTATGCACTAACATGTGTGAACTTGAATAAGATGAAGCAGGCAGAGAAAGGAGGATGAGAAAGCTTAAGACCGAAGACACAGAAAGTTCCTGTTGGACACTCATCAGCTACACTAAAGAGACTTTTAAGGGACAATTGCCCAGTTGGAATTGGAGAGGAGGAAATGTTTCTCTCACAGAGAACACGTGGAATGTTGATTCATCAAGATGGCCTTGACTGAAATAGTTGTGGGAAGACAATATCTGAAGATCTGTCTTCTCTGGGAGTGGAGGCATGCCTCAGGATAGAGCTCTGAGGGAAATTCTAGTTATATCTCATCTTAATAGTTGGGTCCTACACAGCTAACCTTTCCAACCTGTGTTTCCTCATGTGTAAAGCAGTGTGGGTGCTGATTCATGGTGTTGGAATGGCTCCATGGGAGGAGGTGTGCAAAGAGGTTAGAGCAACTCAGTTGCTCATTAAGTGCTCTGCAGATGTGTTCTACGACCCGTATTGAGTAGGTTAGGGACCAGGGTGATGCTGCTGAAGGGAAGGAAACATGGGAACCACAGCAAGAGGTTTCCAGATCTTAAAAGCCAATGAAACTCATTAGGAGTCACCAGCCACACGGGTTTGCCTGTGTCGCTGCTTTTACATTATGTTTAATCCCAGAGAAGTTAAATATTCACAGGTAGACAGCAAAATGTAAAAATACCATAAAACCAGTCAACATTCTGAAAAAAATAAAGTTAGTGAAGGGCTCCTGTTGGCCTGTGCAGGTGAGATTGAAGGAATTATCAGATGTTTCGGGTCCTGAAATAGCAATGCTGAGAAGCCTCCTCTCTTGCTGGGACCTGCCACTAGGGGTAAAGAGGGATGGATTGGAGAGGTGTTGTTATTCCTAGAACTCTGCCAGAATAGCAGTTAACAGGGTTTGAAGGTGGGACGGGGTGGGGGACATGGTCACTACCAGATTTACTACGCAGAGAAAGCAAGCCGAATCTACCAGCCTGACTATTTCCATAGCTTTCACGGATGTAGAAATGTATTAGTGTACAAAGTGTGGTGAGCAACTAGGTCTTGCTCTTTTACACACACAGTAGGTCTCTCACACTCAGTAGGTCTGGCTCATGCGCTCCTTCCACTTTGAAGATGAGCCAACACTGCTGATATTAAGTTACTGGCTCTCAAACTTAACTACATATTGGAATCACCTAGGTAGATTTATGAACAGCTAGTCTACATTTCACCCCTAGAGAATCTTAATTTAATTGGTCTGGAGACCCCCCCAAGTAGCTTTAAGATATAACAAAGCTGAGCATTACTGCCCTATATTGAAACCAGCTGGGAATCGCCAGCCTCATTAAGTGAGCGCTTGCATATCATACAAGCTTTCATTAAGCCAGGAGGAGATACAGCTGAGACAAGCTAGAATTGTGCTGTCTACCTGTTAATATTTAAATCTAATATAATTACATCCAAGTAAAAATTTAAATTAGTTCTTATGTTCCAGTGTCTGCATTTCAAATTTTAAAAGATGCATATGGCTAGTTTCTGCCATTTGAACCATACAGAACATTGTGGAAAGTTCTATGATTCAACTCTAAGACACCAACAGAACTTCCGAGCTAAGTGGGAAGATGTTCAAGGCAATAAGGCTTGGGATAGAAATCAGGAAACCCAAACCTTACAAACGGAACATCCATGAGGGAGAGAAGTGATCTGTGGAAAACAGTGGCATTGGGCTCCTGAAGACGTATTTGATGGTTTGTGCATATGCCAGCCTACTGGATGATCCGATGCTCCAACTGCATAGAGCCTGTAGCCTACAAAGCTTGTAGTGAAGGGAGTAGAAACCAGAGGCAATTGGCACTAAGCCAAGTGGCACTCAGGTCATTGACTTCAGAACGAACCTTACTTCCAGGCAAGATGGTGTAATTCTGCTGCTGCTTTGAACAAAATCAGAGCCCTAGGCTGTGCCCACCAAGAAAGCAGTGTCCATCTCTGTGGTAACAGCAGGTTGATTCCAGGTCCCCCAGGCAGAACAAACATCTCCAGCACCAGAGGCTCATATATTGAGCTGATCAAGTGTACAGCAGAGGACTGGAAGGGAGGGCTCAAAGAACTGCTAGTGTGTGTTTTGGGGCAGGGCATGGGAAGCCCCTTGATAACCTGCTTAGTCTGCTCCAGAGGGCTGGAAGGTTTTACCACACGGTAGCTGAAGAACAGCAATCTGGACAGGAATTTCCATAGGGTACCAGACTGAAGGTTTCTAGAAAGAAGGGTACATTCATTTTCCAGGGTTGCTTTAAGTAAGAGTCACTAGGTGGGTGCCTTAAAGGACACATGGATTCCCACAGGAGCTGGAAAGCAGTTGAGGTCCTGAGACAGAGCCCTGTTCTTTCTGCAAGCCCAGCCATCTGTTTTATTATAGAAGCTTTATGCGGCTTAATACGCCTTCTTGGAAGTTAATATGGTTTGAAAAATTGTCTGCAATAAATCCTTTCTTTCTTGCACATAAGCTTATCCGTTCTTCATTCAGAGAAAATTAGTTTCCCTCTATCCACCCTAAATAAATACGGGGAGAAAGTACTTAAAGAATATCAGTCTGAGGGAGTATCTAGTTTGGAGCCTGCCCTGAGGACATGGTGAAGTCCTTCGGTCTATGATGTCATTGTTTTTCTTAACCAGGGCCTGTTGGAAACAAGGATCTTTATTCTGAAAACCCCAGTGTACTCTGACTGGCCTCAGTGGTAGGTTCCTACTTTCACTCCCTTCCCATTCACACCAAAAAAAAAAATTGAACTTATATTTATCTATGCATCTATCTATTCAGTTATTTAGGAGCACGCTTGTCACAGTTTGTGCGCACAGGCCAAAGGATAACCAGCAAGAATTGGTTTTCCCCTTTTACCATGTCTGACCTACGGCTAGGACCTCAAATCCTGAGGTTTGACAGCAAGAGTGTTTATGGAGAAAAGCTTGAAGTCTGTAAGACCAGAGGTTAACATAGAGGTTAAATGAGCTTCAGAGCTCAGCTGCCTGGGTTCAAATCTACCTTTGTTACTTGCAAGCTGTGTATAAATGGGAAAGTTATGGCTGGCTTCTCTCTTCATCCCACAATAGCCTACCTACATTTGCTTTTCCAGGGATAGATGTGAATAAATATGAAATAAGGGCCAGGTGATGCTGTCAGTCAGCACGCCGAATTCAAAAGTGTCCATCACCTTGAACATATGACAAGAAGTCGTCTCAGCTGGAAAAGGGCACAAAGCTACCCAGCGTGATTACTACACCAACCAAAGTTAACAGATGGGTGGGGCTGTGGCTCAAGTGGGTAAAGACACCTGCAGCCTAGCCTAGTGATCCGAGTTCAATTCCCCAGATCCATGTAATTGGAGGAAAGGATGGACTTCTACAAGGTGTCCCCTGACTTCGGCACATGTGCATGTGCATACATGCACACGCATGTGCATACACAGGAGTGTTACAAATTATTTAAGTGGATACGAGCATGTCCTGAACTTTTTAAAGCAAGATGGAATTATCAATCATGATGGCTGTGGAAGACAGAGGCCACATGAGCACTGATGTCTTTGCAAAGCGGGTGGCAGAGAGCAAGCAAGTTCAAACCACACTTTAACAAGAAGAACCTCACCTCCCAGGGAGCCGTTTATCTCACAAGGGCTGGCGAGATCCACAGCACCATTGCCTAGGACACACAGAAAATGGTGTGCACCTTCAACTCCAACCCTCTGGAGGTACAGAACTGCCTAGATTACTGGGTCCTACCCCTACTACGCATTGAATCCGAGTTAGGGGTCATATTTTATGGAATGGGAATATTCCCCTGCTGGAGCTGGCAGTTCTGGTTAGTAAGGGTCTTTAGAGATGCTTGCCTTGAACTTGACACCACTTATGAAAAAAAATGAGCAGCCCAAGGCTGTTGCTCTGGGGAACCCCGTCTTTAGCCTCCAGAAGAGATGATACATCTCACATAATGACTGGGATGCAGAATGCTTAAAAGCACCTTTTCCTACACATTTAGCACTGTGAGCATTCACCTCAACACCTTTGGTTACAAGTGGCTGCTGTTTATCCTTGGAGATCATGCATCTTCATAAAGTAAATCTGTATTACTTCGTCTCTTCCCATTTTTCTCATTTCCTGGGGGGGGGTCATATGCTGGTGGCTCACCTTCGATAGCCTATCTGAGATGTGTAGCTTAATGCCTATGTGACTCATAGCTCTATGTGTGAATTACACTTGAAAACTAAAATGTGACCCATTTGTGTCAACTGGAGTGTCTAGTAAAAATAATAAAGACAAGTTTCCATCCCCTGTCTCTCTTCGCTTGAGCCCGCCCATGACACTGAATATATTTTTCTCTTCTCTGAAGATGTCAGATCTACCTACAATTCATTTCTCTATCAGAAGATACCACGAAAGTTTATTTAAACCTCTCATTTTGTGATTCGTTATTTTATGAATTTGGACCAGATGTTAAAATAAAATGAGTCTCTTAGGACCAAATGGAGACATTTTCGAGGGAGAAGAGCCTGGAAGGACATATCAGGCAAGTGGTGTAGATTCCCTATCTCCGTGTGGAAGACAGACCACTGTTATATGAGTATAAAATTCTGCTAAAATTGAAACGAAGTCTTCATGAGGTGCCAGAATAGTCAAAAAGTGACCGACTTGTAAAGTCCTAAGCATAGTGGGCTGGGGATGGCTTCCTGCTGCATAACAACATGACAAAAACTGACTTCCTTGAAACCTGGATTGTTCACCTGCCTGTGCATTGTGGGTGATGTCCTTCACCTGTAGGTTCTCTCGCACAGAACAGCATGGGGAGGAAAGTGGCTTGGCCAGGGTCATTGCACCTGAGTGTTGGAGGGAGCTTAAGACTCTTTGTGGAGTAGCATGGGCCAGGATGACAGGGTAGAGGACTTCTTCCCTTTGGAAGAATATTATTTCCTCTCAGCTATGGAGAGTAAGAGGAGCAGTGTATAATTTGTACTAAGAACCAGCACTTGAGAGGCAGTCGACAGACCACGCCTCTACTTGAAAGCCGACATGGTGCAGGAACAACAGGCTCCAGTTGGTTCGTGGAGTGTGAAAGGATTGGTTGTTCCCGTTGGACGGTGCTGCGGGAATTGGGAGACATTTTTTCCAGGTTTCCCAGAATATAAATGACTTTGTGTGTTTTCACTTGTGACAAATTCAAAGGGAAAGAACCGTTAATGATCTGGATCTGGACAGGAAACCAGAGAGAGTCCAGTCCTGGAGGCTGAAACTTTGGAGAATTAAACTCTCCCAGAATAAAGGGCATGGAACAAGCACAGGATAGTAGGTCATCAGGGAAGCCACAGCAGAAGACCACCATTATGACCCTTCATCTGAAGGGACAGAAATGGGACCAAAAGACCAGATATGACAGTGTGTGCCTGTAATCCCAGCACTCAAGGAGAAACTGAGGCAGAAAGATTGTGATAAATTCCATGCCTGCCTGGATACACAGTTAATTTTTAGACAGCTTGGGCTACATAGAATGACTTTGTCTGGAAAAAATTAAAAGATGGGGCCTGAAGAGATGATTTAGTGGAGGGTCTGAGTTTAATTCCCAGCAGATGATTCCTAGTTACTCTGGCTCCAGAAGTAACTGCCTTCTAGACTCTTTAGGCACCCACTCCCATATGTACACATATATGTAGATGTACGTAATGTCACTAAGGCCTAGCACATGCTCTCTGGGTGGGGGGGATCTTTGGCAGCATCTGTGTGTGTAGAGACAGCCTGCATCTCTTTGTTCTTGAACTCCCTCATTGCATACCCGGTCTTCCCTCTGGTGGACCTCTCCCAGACGAGAGCCCAGGAAACCCAGTGTGTAGCTTCAATCTCCTCATAGAACAGTACAACATGATGCAGCCGTTGATCTTGGAGAAGGGGACAAACAGAGGCAGAAAGAATTACAGCTCATGGCATGTCGGAACTATGTGTGTATTTTTCTAATTGACATTTTGCAGCTGAGAAAACTGAGGGTCACCAATTGTAGTGAATCAGTAAATGTCTACATAATGAAGAGCATACCTGAGAACAAAGGCAGCTGACTTTTGCTCTAATGGCCCTCCTCTTTGTTGTCCTGGGAATCATGAGTTGGGAAGTTCCATTAGTGTGGACTTGGCTAAAAGGAAACCACTAGCCTACCATTTTCCATCACTGTGCCCAGCAGACATCACTAATTGATCACAGATGTCTTTCCTACTGAGCTCAGACATGCTCCCAGACTCTCTTGCACTAATGATGATCTCATCTTGTCCTGTCACATAATCCATACAACATGATTGGAATTTCCAAATAAAGAACCCCTGAACATTTGTGATGTCTGTCTGCACCAAAGCTTGGTTCATTACCTGGAGTGGCTTTGAGAGTTTCAATTTGCTAGCCCTAGTGACTCTCAGGAGGATATTTATAGTTTGGAATAAGGGGATGCACCTCAAAATTCATTTGCTTGAAGGTTAGTACTAAAAGTCCTAATCCCTGTGGGTTTTCTTTTTCTCCTTTTAGGTGGACAGGACAGAGGTGATTCGTACCTGCATAAACCCAGTGTACTCAAAGCTGTTTACGGTGGACTTTTACTTTGAAGAGGTCCAGCGTCTCCGGTTTGAAGTTCATGATATCAGCAGCAACCACAATGGGCTGAAGGAGGCTGACTTCCTGGGAGGCATGGAGTGCACACTTGGCCAGGTAGACAGAAGGTGTCTTTTGGCCCCTCCCACCTCAGGCCTTCCTCCCCTCTTTTCTGATCTTTGCTCTTATTTTCCTTTAGTGGTCATTTTCTTTAACCTACAGAATTTTCCAACATTTCCCAGGCACTGTTATATAAATTATGTGTCCAAGAGGACAATCATGCAAGTGTGTGCAGTTACTTATTTTGAAGTTAATCATCTCCCATTGTGACTGTCCTCATCGTGATGGGTGGGTTACAACAAGTGTGTATCGGGTGCTGACTACATCCGACATTCTTGTGTGTGTTAGAGCCATACCTGTCCCATGGCAAATTTCCTATCTCCAAAATGATCTGTAAGACTCCCACACACAGACTGTTCCTTATTCAGATTTATGCAAAGTCTCTGGAGACAAAGAAAATAAAATAAAATGAGCCAAGAAGGGGACTGAATGACTCAGTGATTAAACAGATAGTGTAATTTAACCCTAATGGGAATGTGACATGGATATCACCATAATGTTCCTTTGATAAGGAAAAGCAAAAAGACCCAGAGTGCTTATGTGACCTACAGGAGATTCTCAACCTATGGGTCCCAACTCCTAGAAGTATTCAATTTCTGATATTTACGTTACAATTCATAACTGTAGCAAAAGCTATGAAGTAGAAATAAGATAATTTTATGGTTGGGGGTCATCACAGCCTGTGGAACGGTACAAAAGAGTCTTAACATTAGGAAGGGTGAGACCCACTGTGCTAAAAGGCTCACCCTTGTAAGCAGCAGAGTCTGTGCTGGTCACAAAGCCCATTAATTTACTTCCACCGGCCTTTCCTGTCTATCTCCCCTCTGTGCGGTACCCACAGCGTGGTGGAGTGTTTGTAAGAAGTAAGTCAGTGGGGGAGAATGGTATAGACTCAGTTCAACCTCAAAATGCTGAGAGCGGACTTCTATTGGTCTGAGATGTTATTGTCCTCAAACCCTGGGGTTCGGGGCCAGAGGATACAGGGGAATGAGACAGCTGTGCAGAGTCTGGGAATCAGGTCTTTGTTTGGTTGGTTGAATTTTACTTTTTAGTGGTGAGAAGGGAGCAAGAAGGTCTGGTATCTCCAAGCCTAGAAGCTGCTTTTCTGGATCAAGTGTTTCTTCTGAAACTGCAGAGCAAAATGTAAGTCAGGTTGTTTGTTTTTGCAGTGTATTCAGTGTTTAGTGGAATGCTTTCTGGAATTCCATGGGAGGGGGTTTATTGAAGACCTGGGCCTGTTTAATTTCTCTGGTTTGAAAGTTCAGGGTTTCCTTTAGAAGAGGGGGATCGAGGTACAAAACCTGTTCTGAGTCTCCAAAACAAATTAAGCTGCATAGAAAATGAGAAGTGTGGTCCAGGCACTCAAATGCATCACTGTATGCCGTGTTCTAGGTCCCTACTTTAGTGTTGTAAGCCTTCAGGAAAGGTACCAAACTTGGTGTGAAGACAAAAAGTAAAAAAGGTGGTGGAGGAAAGACATAAGAGGGTGACTCTTCCAATAAGAAAGCCGTGCAAACAAATTTGAAGGTCAGGTGAATGTGCCAAGGGTAGGAGGGGTAGGTGGGGTAGGAGGGGCCTGGTGTCACTGAACAGCCCAACTTTCTGTAAACCAGTAAAGACTAAACTTCTGAGCATCTTTGCAGCTGGGGCCTCCTACTGAGGCTGTGTGGTGCATTGTTATTTTGTCATAAAGAGGGACTCCAAATTATAGAAGCCTAATGTCTCAGCAAATCTATGTCCCCTTCCTGCCTCAGGAAGAAAGATCTGTGAGGGAAAGTCGGCCAAGCAGGGAAGCTCCTGCGTTCCTGTGTAGGCGCTTGCCCTCTTGCATGCCACTTGCTGGAAGAAATTTCTCCCAGTGGAAAAGAGAGGTGACTCGGAATGCCCCCGTCACCTTTTTCCAGGAAATAGACTGTTCACCTTTACAGGAATACACCAAATTCCCTTAAAGATAGCCAAAGGCCAGAGGCAGAAATTCTCCCAAAGAGAAGCAGAGAGAGAGAAATAAAGGGCACAGAATATTCTCTTCCATTGACAGAATCACCCTGCAGACTTCTCAGAAGACTTGATGGTAGATAATTTTTAAATTTTGCTGAGACAGCACCTTTTAGGTACAAATGAAGTGAATGACCTACGGGTTTCATATCTAGCTCTGTTTAGGTTTTTGAAACAAGTGGCCCACTCTAAACATTATATTGCAATAACACACATATATAGACACACATGCATACATGCATGGGGGAGTGTGTGTATGTGTGTATGTGTGTGTGTGTGTGTGTGTGTTAAGAT